>NC_064426.1:8485000-8740000 GCF_023375975.1 Astyanax mexicanus
GTAGTCTGCATCTGTGGAGCAATATCACATATAGCCATGCTTGGTTCTGTACAGAACCTTTTAAACGTTCTAGTTCTTTAGAAAAACATTGTGTTTTTTTTCACATTAAAATAACATCAGTATGCAGCTGAGTGAAGGTTTCAAACCAGTTATGTTTCTTATTTATCCAAGCCAAGAACATTTTCTCTAGCCAATATTACTTACACATACTCTTTTTTAAATACACTAATTTAATTATACTACTGTACTTTCTTAGTACTTTTATTTTAGAGAACACTCAAGTGTAAAATACCAATTTAATTATTTATTTACAAAACACAAGATCATAGCTTTTTAATTTTATATTGAACTTTAAATTCTTTGGACACAAATCACTGAATTATTGTCTTCTTGATTAAATATTGTATGTTCAGTAAACCTAAAAAGCTATATTTTATTTTCTAAAAAAATAAAATAAAACAATATATCTTTTTAGTTGCATAATAAATCTTAAGCATTAGGCTACTTTAATACTATTTTAGTGTTTATAGAGGGAGTGATTCTTGCAATCTGGCATATAACATACTATATCATGGTGTAGCAGCTTAGTTTTAAATGAAGTTCCTGGAAATATGGTTGATGCTTTGGAGGCAACACCTGTTTTTTTTTTCTTTTTTTTTTTTCAGCTCTTTCTGTTGATCAAAATTAGCATGTGAGAGCCCATTGCTTTTCAGGCTGTCTGTTTCACTTCCTGTTTGTGCTCACAACAGCAAAACAGGTGCTTCTATCAACTTTCTAGAAACATCTTTACCATCAGCACCTCGTTTCTGTGCTGCAGTGTTTTATTAGATACAGATATAAAAGTAGTTTACTAATAGATTACAGAAATGTAATATGCCTTATTTCTTATCATTACAGTACTGCAAATACCCTGTAAATAAAAAGAAATAGCTGCACTATTGTAGTAAAACATAACAAGGTGTGCAATCAAACATTTCTATTTTAAATTTGTTTTTGTTTTTTGCAGAGGTGCTTTTGTTTTCGTGTTACAAATCTAACCGACAAAAGCATTTTTATATTTGTGCACATTTGTGACATATTTAAGATATATTTTACAACATCACTTTTGTAAAAAAGAAAATTGGTTTTCATAGAACATAAAATACACAATATAAAAAAATTTAAACAAATATTACAAACTTTCATTCTAAACTTATTTACACAACTCATGATTCAAAATTGCTTCATTTTCTTATTAGTAGTTCAAAAAGTTCCATCCATTTGCAGTTATTTAACAAGAAAGTCAACTTAATTTAAAACTTTAATATCAAAATATGTTTTACTTCAATAAGGGTTACTGTTTTTAAGACAAATGAAATAAAAAATTGTATTGAATTTCAAATTAAACATACAGAATATTTGTTAATAGGTTTTCTGTGAACATTTTTTAAGCCGACTAAATAAATAATAATAATTATAATAATAAAAATTACTTTCCCAATAGTGTAGTAAATCCTTTACACATTTTATAGTAGGGGTGACTTTCAAAGTAGACCAGATGCCAATCATTAATACAAAATGAAAATTAATCATTTTATGAACTTAAACATAACAAATATCTATTTTTTTGAGAAATGTTCTTTCAAATTAAATAACATTAATTTGCTACACAAAGTGTCTACATTTAATACAACTCATTTCATTTAAAAATACAGACAACCATAGTGTAATCCATTACAATTTTATTGATTTACTAAGGCAACATCATTTTTCATCTTCATATATTTTAGTCTTGAATTAAAATAGTACATAAAAAATAATTATTGCTGACACACAAACAATACACACATGCATATACAGCACAGACCAGAAAACATACAGATTAAACAATACCAGAAAACAGTTTTAGAAGATTTAGGAAAATAGATACTGAATCTCTTCATTTGTTTTTCAGTTCAGCATTACTTCATCTGAAAAACACAAACAAGAAAAAGAGAAGTTACACACAGTTACACTCACGTCATTTATCAGACGTTCTAATACAACATGCGCTTAATAAATGTGAATTATGTGGTAGTTTGGGCATCCCTGATACTTTTTTATGATTTTCCTTTATAAATCATTGGTTGTTTGGATCAGCAATTTCAGTTCAGTTAAATATATCATATATGAGATGAACACAGTGATATTTGAGAAGTGAAATGAAGTTTATAGGATTTACAGTGTGCAATAATTCTTTACACCAAAATAGGCAGGTGCATACATTTTGGCACCTCAACTTAAAAATTACATCAATATTTAGTAGATCCTCCTTTTGCAGAAATAACAGCCTCTAAAAGCTTCCTATAGCTTCCAATGAAAGTCTGGCTTCTGGATCATTTTTCTTTAAAAAACCAGTTCAGTCAGGTTTGATGGTTTCTGATCATGAACAGCCTGCTTTAAATCACACCACAGATTTATAATAATATTCAGGTCTGGGGACTGAGATGATCTGAGATGATCATTTCAGAATGTTGAACTTGTTCCTCTGCATGAACTCTTTAGTAGATTTAAAGCAGTGTTTAGTGTTTAGGGTCGTCGTCTTGTTGAAGTATGCAGCCACCGGCGCTTTAACTTCAACTTTCTCACTGATTCTTCAATATTGTTCTGAAGAATCTGCTGATATTAACTGAAATCTATGCGAATGCGACCCTCAGCTTTAACAAGATTCCCAGTACCTGCACTGACCACACAGCCCCACAGCATGATGAACCATTTAAGAGTAGTTTTGAGGCTCTTGTGTTGCCACTATTCAGAGACGATGTAAAGAGTAGAAAAACTTACAATTGTCCACCTTAAACCTTTCTCATAATTGGATTCACCTGTGTATGTAGGTCAAGGGTCAATGAGCTTACCAAACACATTTTGTGTTCCAATAATTAGTGCTAAACATATTCAAATGAATAAAACGACAAGGGTGCCTAAATGTATGCACCTGCCTAATTCTGTTTCAAGAATTATTGCACACTTTCTGTACACTGTCCTATAAACTTCATTTCACTTCTCAAATATCACTGTGTTCATCTGCTATATGATATATTTAACTGAAACTGCTGATCTGAACAAGGAAAATCATAAAAATGATCAGAGGTGCCCAAACTTCTTTATACCACTGTATATTGGTGTACAGTGCTGTGTTTGCCTGCTATTATTATATATTTTTTTATTTTAACACTGCAAAGGTTTTTACCTTGGAGAGGCTGAGGACAGTGCTGTAGACAATGGTGAAGAGGAAGAGGAAGATGAAGGACGAGGCGGTGGACCACAAACTGTTGTAATCGTCTTCACCTGTAATGTCCTTAACACAATCCATATACAATCCTGGATCTGGTGCTGAAGGCTCTGTTGAAATGCAAAAATACAAAAAAGGGCAAATATGTATTGAAAATAATGGAAATAGAATAGAAAATAAAGAAAATAATTAACCAATTAAGCGTTTCATTTTAAAATGCCTTAAAATATTACACATGCATTTTAGAAAAAAACACCCCATTTTAGACTATGTATTATATAATAATGTTTTTTAACAGTAACCAGTAGGATTTGATGCATTTTGCAATCATAATAATATGTAATAATTATATTATATTTAGTTTGAACAGCCAAAAGTTTGGACACACCTTTATTGTTACAAGTTTTAAAACTCTAAAGCTACACAGCCAAGTCCCAGTATTAGTTATTACACAATCCCTGTCCACTTTATTAGACACTCCTACCTATAGCTGCTTCACCTTGTGGATGTGAAATCAGATAAACTGAAGCTCTGAATCTGTTGCTGCACAGTTTGTGTTGATCATCCTCTAGACATTCATCAGTGCTTAAATGGAGCTGCCCACAGGATACCTTTGGCTGGATAGTTTTGGTTGGTTTTATATTCTTATGGTTTGTTCTTAAGGTATTAAAAACTCCAGCAGCACTGCTGTGTCCTGACACACACTATCACACCACCACCATGTTAATGTCACTGCAGGGCTGAGAATAACCCACCCCCCAAATAATAGCTGCTCTGTGGTGGTTCTGACCAGAAACAGAAGGACTACAGTCTGTATTTACAGAACTACAAAGTGTCCTATATGTTCATTGGAGCTGATAAAATTATTTATTATATAGTAAAACAAAAAAAGTGTTGGGCCTTTACAATCACCTGACTTAAACCCAAAAAACATGGCGTAAGACTTAACTGGTTACTGATAAAACTAGTTTAACAATTATTGATTACTATATATTTACATATGTGTTCCTTCATAGTTCGGATGCCTTTAATATAAATCTATATAGTAGAAAATCATATAAATAAAGAAACAATATTGACTGATAAGGGGTGTATCCAAACTTTTGTCTGGTACTCTGTTGTCTGTGTATATAGTATATATTGCACATGTACACATACACACGAACAAAAAGATTTGAAACATATAGGCATGCACAGGCACAAACACATATTTTTAAAGGCCGCCTCACACTGGCAAAAAACATAAAGGACAATTTAATCTACACTATAAACTGTATGTGCTTACATATCTTTTCACAAAATACTGACACGTTATGACAATTATTAGTCAGCATTTCAGATAGACACAGACAGTATTCTTTAATTCCATTAAAATCGTATTATTTTATGCCACAATGTTGATGTGACAGATTGAATATGCAGATATATTCTATCTAGTTATTACTAGCAATATATATATATATAAATCAGTGACACCAAAAGAGAATGTAAGAAAGCTGATATCATATGCAGTTATGCTGATTTATTGCGTTAGACATTGCAAGACAAATAATAATATTGAAACATTCATTAATACAAAAATGCTAATATTTTTTAAACTGGGTACATTTCAGCTGCAGTGTTCCCATCAAATTTCGGGAATACGTACTGAAATTTAGTCTAATATAATCTAAAATAGCAAAGCACACAGAACATGAGTACATAATGAACAAGATTAGATACAGCATTAGAGAAAACAAAGCACAACCAGGACAAGAAACACACATGCAGAGGCCAGGATATAAATTATGTGGTTGGTTACAAATTCAATTTTTTTCACTGTTGTTAAGACCATGGCCAGTGCAATACCATAATAGAAACAATAAGCACACACAGTGATACAGAGCAGACAGATGCATCAGAGGCCTCTCAGATCTTTCAGGTGAACTGAAGGAAATATCTCAATCAGACAGATACAGCTACCAGAGATACTTCCTGATCACACAGATCTGAGAGGACTCTCAGTCTGCAGGACACGGAGGACAGGGAGGGAGTTTACTCGCAGATGTAGAGTTTATCCTCGGCGTGGTGTCATTCTCCTTGTTGGCGTCTTTGGCTGCACAAGTGAACTTATTGTTCTTATTTTTGTAATCTCTTCCAGGCATGGTTAAGTAGCTGAGGACAGTATTATCATTGACGCGAACTGTGCTGCTGCCTTCCATGTATGGATCATTATTCTTTTGCCACACGATGTACACATTCCCCAGATCAGAGCTGCTGACCTCACACAACAGAGAGACTTTATCAGCGTCAGAGACATGCTTCTCAGGTTTGTAGAAGAGAACAGAGGGGCGTTTACCTGCACAAGGAAATTACAATACATTACTACATTAGAACATCCACAACAGAAGATTCAGAACAAAGAACAGCACATTCAAACAGCTGATCTTACCTCCTTTCTTCACTTTAATTGTCTCTGAGAATGGTGTTTTATCTCTTAAAGTAGAGCACTTTACTTCTGACCCTGAAAACCATTCAGATTCATTGAGGGTTAAAGTACTGGTTTTAGTAAATGGTGGTGTCGTCTCTTTAACATTATCTGTTGCGGTACTTTCTGCTGCTGCTGGGTGTTTCCCAATTGTCCATGTCATGTTTGCTGCTTCCACTTCGTTTTTATTATCACCAGTTATGACACAGGTGATTACTGTTTTATTATGTACAAAAAGCTCCTTTACTGATGGTGGATTGATCTTTAGAGAGAACTTAGCTATATAAAAAAAGAAAAATAAATACATATTACTTAAATCAAACATTACTATTACATATTATAAGGCTAATTATATATATAGTCAGGTAGACCAAATCATTGCTTATTGATCCTCTCTAACAATAGAATGTGTAAATGCATGCAAGGAATCTGGTAGAGTTGGCTTTTTGGTAGAACACAATGAGCCAACAGAATTTTAGGCTGGTGGTTATTAGTACCTCACTGGTATATCAGTCGTGACACTACATTACCTTTAGATGAGAGTTGCTGTACATATGTGACATCTGCATTTGTGACTTCACAGCTGTATTTGGTTTCCTTGCTTGTTTTGTTGGCTTGAAGCAAACTAATAGCTTTGAAAGAGCCTGTAGGATTTTCAGTAGTTTTCCAGTCAATGCCTTTGACTTCCTGGTTGTCCTCTTTCCACTTAATACTTAGCTTTTCAGGGAGGAAGTCCTCAATCAAACACATAATTGATTGGCCAACTTCACCCACGTGGATGACTGGTGGAGAGTATCCTTTAACAAAAAAATAAATAAATAAATAAACTGCAGTTTTGACCCATATTGCATGTTAGTTATTCAGAACAATGTTTTCTTTGTGTTTTTTATCTTTGCTTTTTGATTGAAACAGTATAATAAACTGTGTGATTATAACATAGAAATGGCGCTTCCTCTCCCTGGAACAAAATGAATAGTATGAATAACACCTGCTCAGGTGATATACTAATAATAACTAACTAATTTGACCTATGAACTATGTTGACCTGTAGGTACAACATAAATAAATAAACTGTATTCTCTTAAAAATTAAGGCAATGACGGTAGTTCAAAGGGCTTTTGAGACAAATATTTTTTGTGTTCCATAAACAATAATTTTCATAAGCCCTTTGAACCACCGTCATTGCCTTAATTTTTAAGAGAATACAGTTTATTTATTTATGTTGTACCTACAGGTCAACATAGTTCATAGGTCAAATAAGTAATTATTAGTATATCACCTGAGCAGGTGTTATTCATGCTATTCATTTTGTTCCAGGGAGAGGAAGCGCCATTTCTATGTTATAATCACACATTAAGGCAATGACGTCATTAAGGCAATGACGGTAGTTCAAAGGGCTTTTGAGCCAAATATTTTTTTGTTCCATAAACAATAATTTTCATAAGCCAGATGTGTGAATGTGAAGAAGATTAAAATGGACTAAATACCAAGTTGATATCTATCTTTCTGTCTGTCTGTCTGTCTGTCTGTCTGTCAATAGATTGATTTACAACAACTATAATAATAATAATAATATCAACAACAGTGTGATCATATATAATTTTCTCCTACCCTTCACAGTTTCTGAGCCGGCAGGATGCTTCACAGTGCAGGTCAGGGAGTTCTTAGTCCAGTCTGTGGCACTGATCTGCAACTGACTCACCGCTGTGAACGAATTACTTTGCGACTTCACAGCCGGGAACTGCACCTCATTACTCTTACTGCCGGAAGCAAGAGTCCACTCCATCTCCAGCGATTCAGGAAAGAAACCACTAGTGATGCAGCCGAATGTCCGGAGACCGTCTGTTGGAGTTCCGCACTGGGATACAATGAAGGGAACTGAGGGCTTAGTCTGAGACTCTGAGAGAGAAAGAGAGAGAGAGAGAGAGAGGCTCAGAAATAAATTTATTTATTTATTTACTAACAAGAGTTACTGAAAAAGCAACGATACAAGTAATAGCAGGTCCTAAATGCACTGTTTAAATGCTGAGAATATAGACGGATACATGGATACCCTCAAACGTGCAAGTGTTGTGTAGTTGTAAAAACCTGAATGACGGTTCTAGTTCGGTTCTAGCCTATTTCTAGCCTAACAATGACTGACAGCTATCTATAGCAAATCACATACAACCTTTTAAACTCTTGTGCATTATATTAATTATCTGAACATTTTGTAATTATTTAGGATTGTAAACAGAAATACATTAATAAATAAAATAGCCAAAATAAATTTACAATGAGCTACATGTTTTTGAGTGGGCAGAGAACATTATATTCCCTCCATAAAATGTTTAATTACGTTTATTTCTGCATATTAATTGATATAATACCGAGCAGTAAACCCAGAGCATGATTTGGCGTGGTGCAGGTGAAGTGAGCATTACACAGTGCAAAAATTAAGTAATGAACCAATACAATTACATTGAAAATCAGCAAATGAGTGGAGAAACTGTCACGTGCCCAAATTCTTCCTGCTGTTTAAGATAAAGATTTTTTGCAGGAATTTTTTATATCGTGTACCGACAGTCTTTCAGAGCATGTGTTTAGTAATGGTTTAGAATATGGGGACATTAAGCATGTAGGCTCCTCTTTACTTCGCTGGTTGGACTATCACATAGTTCTTTAACTTTTATATCTACTTCATTGTTTCACACACATCATTTTGCATTTTTTTTATTTGGTCTCTTGGCCTTCGTTAAGCTTTAGGAGCATATATATATATATATATATATATATATATATATATATATATATATATATATATATATATATAAATTCTATGAGATATTTATATTATTTATATCATTTTAAACTCCTGTCTTTTTTGTGTAATTTGCTGTCACATCTTAACCGTTTCTATGTTCTTTCAGAATTACTGCTTTGCAAGGTCTCCAAGATTATTTTAGAACTGGACAGAAAAGCTTTTTTTTTAAGTTTTTTGTATGTTTTAATCTCAAGGGATTAATAAAGGTTAAATAAATGTTTAAAAAAATATTTACCGAACGATGCACATTTAACAAACACTTATTACATGAGTGTATTTGAGTGCAATGTCTTTAAAAATATAATGTCTTTAAAATGTTATATATATATATATATATATGTACATATATGTACTAATGAAAAAATGCTAGGAATTCACACTATTAACATGTCTTAATTACACATAAATCAATTGTCAAAGCAATCGATGTCCAAAGAAACAAATATAAAGACGTCACTGTCATGCAAAAAAATGTATCTTCTTTTTTTCAGTTGTCTCACAGTTGTTTAGAACGTGTTTTCCTTCTCTTGTACAATTGTAGAAATCTAGATAAGCAATATAATAGATAGCCAACATATAGCCAATTCATCTTGAAATTTACTTTTAGAATGGCTATTTTTTATTTTTAAAAATGGTGAAAAGTGCAAGGTATTATACTGGCTACATAAATGTAACAAATAGCTTGCTTTAAAAAAAAACATAAAATGTGAAACAAAATAATATTAAATATACCATATAAATGCCATAATAAAGCATTAAAATAAACATTAAACGGAAGCGTTATTAACACTTTAAATTACCACTGCAATGTTTCATTTCATTTACAATGTTAATTTAACAGAAATAGTGTTGATTTAATACTGGCAAATTTACTATGCGTTTGACCTTTCACAATTAATTAAGTGCATTAGATAAAACATTATGCCTGATTGTAAATATATTCAAAATTAGTTATGTCTCACTTAGGGACGACTATGACCAGATAAGATATGAAAACGTCCAACTAAATAAAAAAAACAAAACAAAACATGGCATTGTTATTTTAGGGGCTACAAAACTCCATAATGCTACATTAAAAAGAATTGAACGCTAGTGCATTATTGATTTTTTTTTTTTTTTTACAGTCATGGCATATAAAATCATATAAATTCTAAGAGCGTTTTTGTAGATTAATCAACAACTAATAATCCCAGTCCGCTCACAATTAGGAGCTTTTGTTTGTCTTTTCCATATTCTAAATTTATTTCTGTGCTACTTTAATCAAGTGCTTGCAGCAATTAATAAAATGTTACATACGAGTAGTTATGTTTGTTGCATTTTAAACATTTTAGTTAAATACATTAAAGTATTTTAGTTTTAGATCAATTATGCATTTATTTATAAAATAATTCATCAGGAACAGAGTGAGTAAGGTATTTTCTCTTACCAGATGACACGGTGACCATCGTTCCTTTTCCCCAGTAGTCAAAAGCAGCATCACAGTGATAGAGAACTACTTGTACATTGTGCAAAAATAGTCGACTATATCTGATCTATCATGATCTGAAATCGACTGACTATGCTACATTTAATCGACAGTAAGAGCCAAGATAAAAGCCTTCCTTCTCTAAAAAGTCTATTATGGGTTAACAGTACATGATGTTTGGAAACACTTTTCAATAAGCGTAAATTAATTAACAATACTTAGGACTGAATGCCTTAACTAATTGTTAATTGACATAAGTTAATACATTATTAATCATTACAGACATTTTAAGTTTAAAAATGTCCTAAGTAATGTTAACTAATAGTTAGTTGAGACATTTTTTACACATTTGACAGTGTTTATTTATGTTGTAGGCATTGCTATTACTGCTTTTAACCAGTATTGATCTAACCTAAATGTGAAATGAGCCTAAACATGGAGGAGTTAAGCACGGAAAAACAGTGCAGCATATAAATATCAACTAAAAAAATACCAAAAAAACTGTTTTCTAAAACGACTGTAACAAGATCTGGAGCTGACAGTCAATGCAGTTCAGTCGCTAAAATTCAGCAGGGTTTCATGAAACTGAATTTCATTTTCTTGCAATTAAACAAAATCCCCCGAACCTAGAAAGTCTTAGCAATAATCTGCACATGTTTGTTAGTGTTTATTGGAATTGTTTCTTACCTGAAGACACGGTCACCATCGTTCCTTTCCCCCAGTAGTCAAAAGCATTGTCACAGTGAGATACTACCCACTACTGCCCGTACAATATACTGACACCACCCAAGAGTTCCTAATGTCCCTAATGCACTGAAATACTGTACAATCATTGTGGCAATATAATGCCATTTTAAGGTTTGATGTTTGTTTCTAATAAATTGCACTGCATTCTATTCTTTAGAGCAAAATATTGTAATTTGAAGGTTATTCCTAATATTTTCTGGTGTCTATTTTAACTTGTTTTCTCAAACCCTCTCATTAATTAATTTATTTTCAGACATTTTAACAAACCAAAAAGCACAGAAAATAATAAGATGGAGCTACTTACCAGATGAAACAGTCACTTGAGTTCCTTTCCCCCAGTAGTCAAAGTAGCCATCACCATGGTTGAAGCTGTGGAGTAACCCATCAAAAACTGAGGACTGATGGGGTATTGATACTGCTGTAGTGTTGAAGTCATTTTCACAAAACAGAACAAAACAAAAAATTGTTGATTTTCGAGGGGAAATTAATTTTATTGTCTATAGACAAACACATCAACACACTTCTAAAGCATAATTGCTGCTAATTAGTTTAATTTGTCGTTGTTAAAAGGCAGTAAGTTGTGTAAGAGAAATAGCAGATTAAATACATTTTCCTAAATTAATTCCATTTAGAAAGTAAATAACAAAGTGCAGAAATGTTTCATATTTAAGTTTGCTCATGATATTTTGAAAATCAGTACAATCTGTAATTTGACCAGGATAGCCAAATCGTTTGCACAAGATATGAAAAGCAATGAAAGGCTTTACCATAGATCAGTCCCAGTAATATGATTGTGATCAAGGCTTGAAGATAAAACATTTATATTTTGGATGCAAGTTTTTGCAATGGATTTATTTACCTTCTTTTAATAAGAAAATTAGATTTGTTAATAATTTAATATATATATACATGATTTAACCCAAAAAATTAGTCAGAATTTATTTGATAAAAAATATTTAATTTATTGAAAAAACAAAACTTGACATTTTCCATTTGCTAAAAATTTTATTTTCAATTGTGTTCCACTGTGATGCAGAACAGAGGCAACATAAGTTCCATACCTCTTTTATAGCTTTCTGCAAAAAAGAAAAAATAATCAATTAAATTGTAGTGATGGTGTTGATAGTACTACTACTGCTACTAATACCACTGCTACGCCTTCTACTACTACTACTGCTACTACTACTACTACTAATAATAATAATAATGAAAAACATTAAAGTTATTTCTCTCTAAATAATTATCAGTGTCCGTTTATCATTATTTGATTTGGCCAAATCTTTATTAGTGGTGCCTAATACCATGAAAAACCCACAAAAACAAACTAATTAAGTGTGCAGATTTTGGTTTGTACCCCGGTAGGGTGGGAGGACCCAGTGGTATTTACCATGCACAAAGAGAGTCCCTAGCTGGAATGTTTGAGACTGCAGTTGTAAAATGCAGCCTAAAATTCCTTCCAGTTAGCTAGCTCGTTGCTAACGTTAGCCGGCTCACCAATAAAGTAAGTATGCAAGCTAGATTGCCACTAAAGTTAGCTAGCTCTCTGCTAACCTTAGTTCTGTTAGCTAACTTGCTGCTAAAGTTAATAGTTAGCTAACTGCCCGGTAACGTTAGTATGCTACTTAGTTAACATTAGTATGTTAGCTGCTAAAGTGAGTAGGTAAACCAACTCGCCGCTAAAGTTAGCATGTTAGCTAGCTCCCCGTTAACCATAGTTCTCTCCCTGGTAACATTAGCTAACTTGCCATTAAAGTTAGTATGGATTAGTTTACAGCCACTGTATTCCCACCAGCATTAAATTTAGAGTAAATTTAAGATAATTTAAGAGCTTACCTACCCAGATTTGAATTTAAGACATTTTCAGTCCTGCGGGAAACCTGACAGTACCTGTAGGTCCTGAGATGACATTTTAGGGTTGTTGGAGACTGTTAGCAACCAAGGCTCATGTGTAAGAGGGACCAATCCTCCTCTGGTCGGAGTACTTATAAATTACTGATAAAGAGTCACTGTACATTCACATAGGTCTTATATATTCAAATGAGTATCCACAACAGCAGTGGAAGCGATTAGAAAAGTGCTAGCTAGAGTTCATGTAAACATCAGTGTAGTTGGTATCGGAGAATAAACAACGAGTGCAAGGTGGCATAAATTGGATGTGGGCCAAGTGGTCCTTTGTAGGTGACAGAGTCAAATCAAATATCCATATGTTTAGATGTGTTAAAAACAATATTTTTTATTGGTTGTCTTTGTTTATTTGTTTATATGTCTGTGGTTTAATTAATGCATGTTATATAGACACTGCAGGGGGATCTTATTGGGCTTTAAGAGGCAATACTCAATACTGCCACACATTTCAATTCCCTTACAATGTTTGAGGTCAAAACACATTTCCTTCTTCTTTAAGGTGGGTTCAGCTGTTGTTGTTTTTACTGAAATAAAAGTACAAATTCAGCATTTATCATTAGTAAATCTGCAATAATTTTACATTCATTTTTGGAATCATCAACAACTTTTGCATTATAAATGCAAACATGGTAGTATATATATATATATATATATATATATATATATTTATGAACCTTGACATAGGCATGATCTAAGGACACTAATGAAACTGGCCAAGCTTGTATGCTTCAGTTACTTGTTGTGGTGGAGGAAGTGTGAAGACTCTAAAGTTTCACCAGGAAACACCTGCATTACTGTACATCACACCCTTACTGCTGAACACTTTATTAGAAACACTATCATTCTACTGGGTAGGGCCTTTGTTTACTCTTTTCTTAAATTATTCACTGTGTGGAAGCATTTCTTTCTAAAGATTCAGGTACATGTTGACATGATTCCTTTATAAAAATTCTGATGATGTAATGGAAATCTCATATTTTACCACTTTTAAGCGGTGATCTAATCAATAAGATTAAATGGTGAAATGTGGTCATGAAGTGATGCACATGGTCATCAACACTACTCAAATAGTCTGTGGCACTATGACTGATTGGTATTTATCAGTATTCCAATAAAATATTGCTCATACAGTGTTTCACAAAAGTGAGTGCACCCCTTACATTTCTGCAGATGTTTAAGTATATCTTTTCATGGGAAACACTGACAAAATGACACTCTGACACAACGAAAAGTAGTCTGTGTGCAGCTTATATAACAGTGTAAATTTATTCTTCCCTCAAAATAACTCAATATACAGCTATTAACGTCTAAACCACCAGCAACATAAGTGAGTACACCCCTAAGAGCACTGTTTCTTATTTTCCATTCAAAATGTCATGTGACTCATTAGTGTTACTAGGTCTCAGGTGTACATAAGTAGCTGTGTGTGTAATTTTGTAGTACAGTTCTCACACTCTCTCATACTGGTCACTAAAAGTTTCAACATGGCACCTCATGGCAAAGAACTCTCTGAGGATCCTAAAAGATGAATTGTTAAGCTACGTGAAGATGGCCAAGGCTACAAGAAGTTTGCCAACACCCTAAAACTGAGCTGCAGCACAGTGGCCAAGATCATCCAGTGTTTTAAAAGAACAGGGTTCACTCAGAACAGACCAACAGGGTTTAATCCTGAGAAATACATTGTATTCAGTGTCAACAGCAGGTTTTTGTAATGACTTAAATCATTGTGACCCCCCAGCCCACGTACACAATGATACAAGCAATGACAAAAAACAAACACACACTAACCCTCAAAAATGTGAATCTGTTTTGCTGGTTCTTTCATAGGCATACGCAATATAATGTTCATGCATTTTTTATATGAATTTTATTTTTTATTTTTCCCTTTGGGATCAATAAAATATCTACTAATATTCTAATCTTTAGATTGTATATTTTCATGTTATGGAATTTGGTATTGCAAAGTGGATATATTCCTATTTACTGTAGACTGCACTCTACCCATCTGCCTGGTAAATATGTTATGCAATACATTTAGATTAAATACTTTTTTAATATTAGTGTTTGATCATATGTAAAAATATTTTTTATTGTTGGCATTTAAACAATATTTTTTGCACTAATAATCTATAAACACTATTGACATTACCCATTTAGACTGCAACAAACAAACATTGACTAAACACCTAAAACACTGGAAAAGCAAATGCAGTTATTTGAGAGGTATTGAAACCAATGATAAATATAAACAGAAAAAAGAGAACTATGATAAATAATTTTTCCTATGGCTTTCCTCAAATAACAATTTACACCATTTATATTTCAGAGTTTACAGAGACACTGATGTGCATTGGAGTAAATGAACCATGCAGTGGTTTGCCTGAAATGTTGATCTTTATTTATTCATAAAATTAATATACAAATCCTCAGTAAAATAACATAATGTATGGAAGAAAGATGGAAGATGGAAGAAATGTAAGATGTTCATATAAATGTGTGTCATTATGTACAGTTTTATTTGTGTTATGGTGGTAAGGTAGTGTTTTTGTTACAGTTTGAATCACTGTGCCACCCCCACACAGTCATATATGCCATGCCAAAAACACAGAGACACAAACTAATGCAGTTCCTTTAATATGTTTGTCCTGTTTAAGTCTGCATATACAGCATACGAACTTCACACAAAACAGAAAAATACAAGCTAATAATATTTTCTGATGAACATCTCATTCTGCTATTGAATATTGAGTTCATTCCAACAATACGAGAAATTAATAAAACAACATGTACTGGGCTGTGTCTCCTTAGAGAAGTAATTAAACATTTTAGAGAAGTATAGCTTTTAAGAAATCATTTTCCAGACAAAAGCTTTAGAATCTGAAGTCATTTGATTTTGACATTTTTGTTCTTTTTCTGTTTGTCTCTTTACTTTTAGTACTTGTGTTGTTATGTAATATGAACTACCCTTCAAAAAAACACATTTTCATGCAATTCACAAACAATATTGTTCATTTCACAATTAATTTAGGTGTATCAGATAATTTTTAAAGAATAAAAGTGTTTGTATTCAGACACACCTCAAAACACAATATTTAAGAAATAAGGAATCAGCTATAGTTCTGACTGTAATGGAGAAGATCAGCACAGTCTCCGGATCTGAACCCTATTGAGCGGTTCTGGGATCAGCTCGACCATACAGTACGGAGGAAGACTGCATTTAGCCAATCAATGTTGTGGGAGATGAAGCTACAGGAAGCACGGAAGTGAAATCACATCAGATTACCTCCAAAAGTTGACAGCTAGAATGTCTAGAGTCTGCCAGGATGCAATTGCTGCAAAAGGTGGCTTCTTTGATGAAGGCAAAATTTAAAGTACAAAGTCATCATTTTAGGTAAAATCAATATTTCTTACTCTGACAATGGAGAATGTGCAAGAGCTTGGGTTGGGATGGATGTTTTGGGGCGATCCAAGCTCTCACAGGAAAAGGAAGCAACAAAGCTAATTGTTGTGCTGTTGTTGGTTATATATAAATTAAGTGATATATATATAAATTAAGTGATATATACAAATTAAGTGACCACTTCAAAATAATCAGTTTCTCTGATTTATATATTTATAGGTATATGTTTGGGTAAAATGAATCATTGCATCATTGTCTTATTGACTATTTTTTTTTCTAAAAGCAAAAATAAAATGATATATAATTTTAGTAGCATAATAAATCTTAAGCATTAGGCTATTTTAATACAATTTTAGTATTTATAGAGTCCTTAACACCACTGGCAGAGAGGAGAACCCTCAGCAAGCTGCTGAACATCATGTACAATGTTCCCCACCCTCTGCACAGCACCATCACCAGGCAGAGGAGCTCATTCAGCGGCAGACTGCTGTCCCAGTCCTGCTCCACCGACAGACTCCGAAAGTCTTTTGTCCCTCAGGCCATAAGACTGTTCAACTCCTCTCAGCACAGCAAACTGAAGACTCTGTGACACTTTTTTCACTCTGGCCACTCTGGTCACTACATGGACACACCCCTTATCTCAGCAGACACACTCTCAGAGATGCCCGTTTACATTACATTATTTTGCACTAGTAGTTTTTGCACAAGCTTGCACTGTAAATTTAAAAGATTACATAACTGTGTATTTGCACTTTTTGTATGGCTGGCATCAGATACCCTCATTATATGCACATCAACTGGTGTTCATTATCTACTGTGTTCAACTGCATCTACTGTTCAACCATTACACACTACTGATTGTACTTTTGTACTTTTATACTTTGTATATTTTATTGTATTTGTATTTTTTGTATTTGTTTACAAATTTTTGTATTTGTTTACAAATAAAAAATATACACATTTTTTGGTATTTGTATTTTTCTAAGCTCTGTTTTATCTTATCCTTCCTAGTTACTTTTGTGTACTGTGTATACGCGCTGCTGGATGTCCAAAATTTCTATCTATCTATCCATCCATCCATCCATCCATCCATCCACCCACCCACCCACCCATCCATCCATCCATCCATCGGTATTGATTCTTGGCATATAGTTTAGTTTTAAATGAAGTTCCTGGAAATGTGGTTGATGCTTTTGAGGAAACATCAGTTTTTTTGTTTCAGCTCTTTCTGTTTAATTAGAATGTGAGAGCCCTTTGCTTTTCAGGCTGTCTGTTTCACTTCCTGTTTGTGCTCCCAACAGCTTTTATCAACTTTCTAGAAACATCTTTACCATCAACACCTGCTTTTTATGCTGCAGTGTTTTACTAGATACAGATATAAAATATTGATAAAAATGAATATTGTTTCATGTGTTTTGCAAAGTTGCTTTTGTTTTTGTGTTACAAATCCACCAACAAAAACATTTATATGTATGTGCACATGATTTATGACATATTTGAAATTTTACTACATCGAGCAGCAGAAAAAAAACAATAATTAAAGTTTTAGAATAGAATACAATGGATTAAAAATAAAGAAAAGGAAAATAAAGTTGCCTATGGGACTCTGAAATATGTTTTGTTTTTTAAATAAATGAACAGAAGCTCTTGATTCCAACAAAACACAAAAATCTAAAATATCTTCATAAAATCATATATATTGTACTTCAAAATACCTGAATTGTTTAATTAAAGAAAGCATGTTCTGACTATAAATAAAGGGAAAATAGAGCAATGTAGAAAATAAAGCATACAAGTATAAACGTACACAAATACTATATTTATAAATTAACATTTTAAGCAAATTTAATTAAAATTTTATTGTTTATGTACACTTTAAAAAAATGGTTTCAATAGAGCAACTCTTATAAAGTACACAATATATAAAAAAATAAAAAATATTACGTATTAAAAATCAACTTAATTTAAAACATTTTTAATATCAAAATATGTTTTGTTAAAATATTTTTTTAAGAGTGAACTTAAACAAAACAAATATCTTATTTATCAATTTTCATTTACAATCAAATGAAATTAATATGTGTAGTCTTTTCCTACACAATGTGTCCACATTTAACAAAATACAGACAACCATAGTGTATTTCATTACAATTTTATTAATTTTTTAAGGCAACATCATTTTTCTTCTTCATAAATTCTAGTCTTGAGTAGTACATAAACATAATTATTGCTGACACACAAACAACATACACATATACATACATGTACAGCACAGACCAGAAAACATGCAGATTAAAGAATACCAGAGAACAGTTTTAGAAGATTTAGGAAAATAGATACTGAATCTCTTCATTTGTTTTTCAGTTCAGCATTACTTCATCTGAAAAACACAAACAAAAAAAAGAGAAGTTACACACATTCACACTCACTTCATTTATCAGACAGTTCTTATATAACATGTATTTGATTCATGTGAATCATGTGATAAGAGAACTGGTACAGCGGTATAAAAAATTTGGGCACCCTTGATCATTTTCATGATTTTCCTTTATAAATCATTAGTTGTTCAGATCAGCAGTTTCAGTAAAATATATCACATGAAAATAGATGAAAAGATGAAAATAGTTATATTTGAGAAGTGAAATGAATGTTATAGGATTTACAGAAAGTGTACAATAATTCTTTAAGCAAAAATAGGCAGGTGTCCAAACTTTTTCATACCACTGTATATTGGTGTACAGTGGTGTGTTTGCCCAGCCTGGAACATAAAGGGTTTTTACCTTGGAGAGGCTGAGGACAGTGCTGTAGACGATGGTGAAGAGGAAGAGGAAGATGAAGGACGAGGCGGTGGACCACAAACTGTTGTAATCGTCTTCACCTGTAATGTCCTTAACACAATCCATATACAATCCTGGATCTGGCGCTGAAGGCTCTTCTGAAATGCACAAACATAAACAAAGACGAACAATGTATTAAAATAATAGAAATAAAAAAAATAAAATTAATTTCAAAATGCCTTAAAATATTACACATATATATTTTTAGCAAAACACCATATTTTAGACTGTTTCTTGTATAATAATGTTTTTAACAGTAACCAATAGCATTTGACACATATGTTATAATTATATAATATTTAGTTTAAACAGCCAAAAGTTTGGACACACCTTTATTGTTACAAGTTTTAAAACTCTAAAGCTACACAGCCAAGTCCCAGTACTAGTTATTACACAATCACTGTCCACTTTATTAGACACTCCTACCTATAGCTGCTTCACCTTGTGGATGTGAAATCAGATAAACTGAAGCTCTAAATCTGTTGCTGCACAGTTTGTGTTGATCATCCTCTAGTCCTTCATCGGTGCTCACAGGGAGCTGCCCACATGATACCTTAGGCTGGATAGTTCTGGTTGATTGATTATTTTTATTCTTATTTTATATTCTTACACCACCACCATGCCAATGTCACTGCAGGGCTGAGAATAACCTACCCCCCAAATAATAGCTGCTCTGTGGTGGTTCTGACCAGAAACAGAAGGACTACAGTCTGTATTTACAGAACTACAAAGTGTCTGGAGCTGATCAAATGGTTAACTACATAATAAAACAAAAAAAAAAAGTGTTGGGCCTTTACAATCACCTGACTTAAACCCAAAAAACATGGCGTAAGACTTAACTGGTTACTGATAAAACTAGTATAACAATTATTGATTACTATATATTTACATATGTGTTCCTTCATAGTTCGGATGCCTTTAATATAAATCTATATAGTAGAAAATCATACAAATAAAGAAACAATATTGACTGATAAGGGGTGTATCCAAACTTTTGTCTGGTACTCTGTTGTCTGTGTATATAGTATATATTGCACATGTACACATACACACGAACAAAAATATTTGAAACATATAGGCATGCACAGGCACAAAAACATATTTTTAAAGGCCGGCTCGCACTGGCAAAAAACATAAAGGACAATTTAATCTAAACTATAAACTGTATGTGCTTACATATCTTTTCACAAATACTGACACGTTATGACAATTATTAGTCAGCATTTCAGATAGACACAGACAGTATTCTTTAATTCCATTAAAATCTTATTATTTTATGCCACAATGTTGATGTGACAGATTGAATATGCAGATATATTCTATCTAGTTATTACTAGCAATATATATCTATAAATCAGTGACACCAAAAGAGAATGTAAGAAAGCTGATATCATATGCAGTTATGCTGATTTATTGCGTTATTTATTTATTGCAAGACAAATAATAATATTGAAACATGCATTAATACAAAAATGCTAATATTTTTTAAACTGGGTACATTTCAGCTGCAGTGTTCCCATCAAATTTTGGGAATACATACTGAAACGTAGTCTAATGTAATCTACAATAGCAAAGCACACAGAACATAAGAACACAATGAACAATATTAGATACAAAGCACAACCAGGACAAGAAACACAAGTAACACACATGCAGAGGCCAGGATATAAATTATGTGGTTGGTTACAAATTCAATTTTTTTCACTGTTGTTAAGACCATGGCCAGTGCAATACCATAATAGAAACAATAAGCACACACACACAGTGAACACAGTGATACAGAGCAGACAGATGCATCAGAGGCCTCTCAGATCATTCAGGTGAACTGAAGGAAATATCTCAATCAGCCAGATACAGCTACCAGAGATACTTTCTAATCACACAGATCTGAGAGGACTCTCAATCTGCAGGACACGGAGGACTGGGAGGGAGTTTACTCGCAGATGTAGAGTTTATCCTCGGGGTGGTGTCATTCTTCATGTTGGCGTCTTTAGCTGCACAAGTGAACTTATTGTTCTTATTGTTGTACTCTTTTCCAGACATGGTTAAGTAGCTGAGGACAGTATTATCATTGACGCGAACTGTGCTGCTGCCTTCCATGTATTCACCACCATTCTTTTGCCACATGATGTACACATCCCCCAGATCAGAGCTGCTGACCTCACACAATAGAGAGACTTTGTCAGTGTCAGAGACATTCTTCTCAGGTCTGTAGAAGAGAACAGAGGGGCGTTCACCTGCACAAGGAAATTACCATACATTACTACATTAGAACAGCCACAACAGAAGATTCAGAACAAAAGAACAGCACATTCAAACAGCTGATCTTACCTCTTTTCTTCACGTTGATTGTCTCTGAGAATGGTGTTTTATCTCTTTCAGAAGAGCACTTTACTTCTTTCCCTGAAAACCATTCAGATTCACTGAGGGTCAACGTACTGTTTTTAGTAAATGGTGCTGTCGTCTCTTTAACGTTATCTGTTACGGTACTTCCTGCTGATGCTGGTTGTTCCCCAACTGTCCACGACACGTTTGCTGCTTTCACTTCATTTTCATTATCACCAGTTATGACACAGGTGATTATTGCTCTATTCTGTACAAAAAGATCCTTTGCTGATGGTGGGTTGATCTTTAGAGAGAACGTAGCTATGGATAAAAGAAAATGGAATAATGAGGTGAATTCATTGTGAATTGTGATATGTATCATAACCCAACATAATATACAATACAATATATACATGTATATTTCTTATGAAATCAAGGGTTTTCAAAAAGAGTTTATCCTGCATTTTGTTGGATCAACTGTAAATAATTAAGTGTCCAGATTTCATTCAGTGAAAAACGATTAGTGTTTGGCTGGTCAGGATGTAGGATGATCACCACCTCATCCTCTCTGAATCATTCCAGAATCATTGGATGGAGCACCATCATTCCAGAAACCACATTTGCACTGTTCCACAGTTCAGTGTTTTATACCCCTGTAGCCATGGTTGGAATTAGACATGGGGCCAAAGGTACATGAGTACCTGAGGTACTTACTGCAGTCTTATACTATTTAATACACACACACACACACACACACACACACACAATCTAGACCTTTAAGTTCAGGATTATGCATTTTCCATGTGATGTTGAGCTTGGGTGGGTAGAAATTCTCAATCAAACATATTATAGATTGGCCAAATTCCATCAGATGTACACACACACACACACACACACACACACCCACGCCCTTACTCCTCCCACTCTCCATATATAAACCGTCACTTCCTCTCTACCTGCGTGTCGAACAACCTCGCAACCCACCTCCTCCCCATCTTCCTCCTTTGTTCATTTTCTCCCTTTCTCTTCCCGTATCTTGTGTGGGGGGGCTTCAGCTTCACGCTTTTTCAGCGAAGCAGCCCCAAACTCCTGCCCAATCATCTGAGTTCGCCCCCCTCTCTCTTTTCCTTCTCTTTCAGTAAGGCCGTGGGGAAATACTAGCAAACTCACCTTTAAATGTGGATTCTTTGTTGTATTTTGTGCCTCCATGTGTGCCTCCATGTGTGCCTCCATGTGTGCCTCCATGTGTGCCTCCACGTGGTTCTGAGTCATCTATAAATACAAAAACATGATAATGTTATTTGAAAGTTAATAAATGTTTGTTTAATTGCTAACATCCTTTTTTCTTAACTATAGTTACATTTTCAGAACTCTAGATACACTTAAAACAACATCTGTGTGTTGGGGACTATGCTATTTACACAAATCAGTTGCATTCATACAGCATGTCTCTACAAAAACAAGATTACCCACTAACAAAATTATGGATCTTTCTTATCTTACAAATGTTTGCCTTCAGCATGCCAAAATTATATAATTATATATATACTCATGTTCCAAACTTTTATTAGACAACTGCCTATTTAAAGCTATGAAAACTGATACACAAAATTGAATGTACAGATTATTTATAATAAATAAAAGGCTTTGATAAGCTAACAACTGCTGGTCCGGTCAAAGCATGAGACACAGCCAGGTGCTGACAGAGGCATGGAAATATATAATAGGATTGTTTGGCCTGAGTGTGGCCAGTGTAGCTATAGGTGCAGATAGAGAGAAAGAGAAAAAAAAAATTAGGGAGAGTAATAGTTGGGTGAGGATAAGAGAGAGGAACAGTTGGGTCAAGATAAGGAAGAAGTATAGTTCAATCAGGATAAGGAAGAAGAATATTTGGGTCTGGATAAGGAAGAAGAATAGTTAAGTCAGGATAAGAAAGAGGGAGAGGAGTACAAATGTGTGGTGATGTTCAAAGAAGTATAGTAATTATTTTTGTATTTGGGTAGTTTAATTTTGCACATATGGGACTATATTTGTTAGTTTGGAAACAATTTCATGTTTTTTTTACTGAATGACTGCCACACACTCGTTTTTTTTCTGCTCTATAGTTCTATATAATAAATATCATTCAATCACTTGTAGACAATATTTGGACAAAATGGCAAACAATTGACACAAGTGAAAAAAAAATTGAAAAGTAATGAGTAATGCTGTTTTTATAATGTAAACAGCTTTAAGTTTTTGGAGAGTGGTTGCACTGTGATTGACTATAGTAGCTCTGGAACATAAAACACTGTTAGTGTTTTTAAAAATAGTTCATATTGATTAAGGTTTTGTGCTGTGGCAATAAAATTTACTTTTGTGCAGAAAAATTCTATTTGGTTAATTGTATGAGGTAAGTGTTGCTGGATTAAGAATTCAGAAAAAGACACTTCTTAGCAGTTGTAACGATCTGGTAAGGAAAATAAATTATACAACAAATACAACATACAAATAAGCAAAAAACTTCAGCTTATAAAAAATACACTCATATGTTTTTCTTAGCTTAGTTAAAACTATATTGTTTGGCTGTTATGACACAGGTGATTATTGCTCTATTCTGTACAAAAAGATCCTTTGCTGATGGTGGGTTGATCTTTAGAGAGAACGTAGCTATGGATAAAAGAAAATGGAATAATGAGGTGAATTCATTGTGAATTGTGATATGTATCATAACCCAACATAATATACAATACAATATATACATGTATATTTCTTGTGAAATCAAGGGTTTTCAAAAAGAGTTTATCCTGCATTTTGTTGGATCAACTGTAAATAATTAAGTGTCCAGATTTCATTCAGTGAAAAACGATTAGTGTTTGGCTGGTCAGGATGTAGGATGATCACCACCTCATCCTCTCTGAATCATTCCAGAATCATTGGATGGAGCACCATCATTCCAGAAACCACATTTGCACTGTTCCACAGTTCAGTGTTTTATACCCCTGTAGCCATGGTTGGAATTAGACATGGGGCCAAAGGTACATGAGTACCTGAGGTACTTACTGCAGTCTTATACTATTTAATACACACACACACACACACACACACACACAATCTAGACCTTTAAGTTCAGGATTATGCATTTTCCATGTGATGTTGAGCTTGGGTGGGTAGAAATTCTCAATCAAACATATTATAGATTGGCCAAATTCCATCAGATGTACACACACACACACACACACACACACACACCCACGCCCTTACTCCTCCCACTCTCCATATATAAACCGTCACTTCCTCTCTACCTGCGTGTCGAACAACCTCGCAACCCACCTCCTCCCCATCTTCCTCCTTTGTTCATTTTCTCCCTTTCTCTTCCCGTATCTTGTGTGGGGGGGCTTCAGCTTCACGCTTTTTCAGCGAAGCAGCCCCGAACTCCTGCCCAATCATCTGAGTTCGCCCCCCTCTCTCTTTTCCTTCTCTTTCAGTGAGGCCGTGGGGAAATACTAGCAAACTCACCTTTAAATGTGGATTCTTTGTTGTATTTTGTGCCTCCATGTGTGCCTCCATGTGTGCCTCCATGTGTGCCTCCATGTGTGCCTCCATGTGTGCCTCCATGTGGTTCTGAGTCATCTATAAATACAAAAACATGATAATGTTATTTGAAAGTTAATAAATGTTTGTTTAATTGCTAACATCCTTTTTTCTTAACTATAGTTACATTTTCAGAACTCTAGATACACTTAAAACAACATCTGTGTGTTGGGGACTATGCTATTTACACAAATCAGTTGCATTCATACAGCATGTCTCTACAAAAACAAGATTACCCACTAACAAAATTATGGATCTTTCTTATCTTACAAATGTTTGCCTTCAGCATGCCAAAATTATATAATTATATATATACTCATGTTCCAAACTTTTATTAGACAACTGCCTATTTAAAGCTATGAAAACTGATACACAAAATTGAATGTACAGATTATTTATAATAAATAAAAGGCTTTGATAAGCTAACAACTGCTGGTCCGGTCAAAGCATGAGACACAGCCAGGTGCTGACAGAGGCATGGAAATATATAATAGGATTGTTTGGCCTGAGTGTGGCCAGTGTAGCTATAGGTGCAGATAGAGAGAAAGAGAAAAAAAAAATTAGGGAGAGTAATAGTTGGGTGAGGATAAGAGAGAGGAACAGTTGGGTCAAGATAAGGAAGAAGTATAGTTCAATCAGGATAAGGAAGAAGAATATTTGGGTCTGGATAAGGAAGAAGAATAGTTAAGTCAGGATAAGAAAGAGGGAGAGGAGTACAAATGTGTGGTGATGTTCAAAGAAGTATAGTAATTATTTTTGTATTTGGGTAGTTTAATTTTGCACATATGGGACTATATTTGTTAGTTTGGAAACAATTTCATGTTTTTTTTTACTGAATGACTGCCACACACTCGTTTTTTTTCTGCTCTATAGTTCTATATAATAAATATCATTCAATCACTTGTAGACAATATTTGGACAAAATGGCAAACAATTGACACAAGTGAAAAAAAATTTGAAAAGTAATGAGTAATGCTGTTTTTATAATGTAAACAGCTTTAAGTTTTTGGAGAGTGGTTGCACTGTGATTGACTATAGTAGCTCTGGAACATAAAACACTGTTAGTGTTTTTAAAAATAGTTCATATTGATTAAGGTTTTGTGCTGTGGCAATAAAATTTACTTTTGTGCAGAAAAATTCTATTTGGTTAATTGTATGAGGTAAGTGTTGCTGGATTAAGAATTCAGAAAAAGACACTTCTTAGCAGTTGTAACGATCTGGTAAGGAAAATAAATTATACAACAAATACAACATACAAATAAGCAAAAAACTTCAGCTTATAAAAAATACACTCATATGTTTTTCTTAGCTTAGTTAAAACTATATTGTTTGGCTGTTATGACACAGGTGATTATTGCTCTATTCTGTACAAAAAGATCCTTTGCTGATGGTGGGTTGATCTTTAGAGAGAACGTAGCTATGGATAAAAGAAAATGGAATAATGAGGTGAATTCATTGTGAATTGTGATATGTATCATAACCCAACATAATATACAATACAATATATACATGTATATTTCTTGTGAAATCAAGGGTTTTCAAAAAGAGTTTATCCTGCATTTTGTTGGATCAACTGTAAATAATTAAGTGTCCAGATTTCATTCAGTGAAAAACGATTAGTGTTTGGCTGGTCAGGATGTAGGATGATCACCACCTCATCCTCTCTGAATCATTCCAGAATCATTGGATGGAGCACCATCATTCCAGAAACCACATTTGCACTGTTCCACAGTTCAGTGTTTTATACCCCTGTAGCCATGGTTGGAATTAGACATGGGGCCAAAGGTACATGAGTACCTGAGGTACTTACTGCAGTCTTATACTATTTAATACACACACACACACACACACACACACAATCTAGACCTTTAAGTTCAGGATTATGCATTTTCCATGTGATGTTGAGCTTGGGTGGGTAGAAATTCTCAATCAAACATATTATAGATTGGCCAAATTCCATCAGATGTACACACACACACACACACACACACACACCCACGCCCTTACTCCTCCCACTCTCCATATATAAACCGTCACTTCCTCTCTACCTGCGTGTCGAACAACCTCGCAACCCACCTCCTCCCCATCTTCCTCCTTTGTTCATTTTCTCCCTTTCTCTTCCCGTATCTTGTGTGGGGGGGCTTCAGCTTCACGCTTTTTCAGCGAAGCAGCCCCGAACTCCTGCCCAATCATCTGAGTTCGCCCCCCTCTCTCTTTTCCTTCTCTTTCAGTAAGGCCGTGGGGAAATACTAGCAAACTCACCTTTAAATGTGGATTCTTTGTTGTATTTTGTGCCTCCATGTGTGACTCCATGTGTGCCTCCATGTGTGCCTCCATGTGTGCCTCCATGTGGTTCTGAGTCATCTATAAATACAAAAACATGATAATGTTATTTGAAAGTTAATAAATGTTTGTTTAATTGCTAACATCCTTTTTTCTTAACTATAGTTACATTTTCAGAACTCTAGATACACTTAAAACAACATCTGTGTGTTGGGGACTATGCTATTTACACAAATCAGTTGCATTCATACAGCATGTCTCTACAAAAACAAGATTACCCACTAACAAAATTATGGATCTTTCTTATCTTACAAATGTTTGCCTTCAGCATGCCAAAATTATATAATTATATATATACTCATGTTCCAAACTTTTATTAGACAACTGCCTATTTAAAGCTATGAAAACTGATACACAAAATTGAATGTACAGATTATTTATAATAAATAAAAGGCTTTGATAAGCTAACAACTGCTGGTCCGGTCAAAGCATGAGACACAGCCAGGTGCTGACAGAGGCATGGAAATATATAATAGGATTGTTTGGCCTGAGTGTGGCCAGTGTAGCTATAGGTGCAGATAGAGAGAAAGAGAAAAAAAAATTAGGGAGAGTAATAGTTGGGTGAGGATAAGAGAGAGGAACAGTTGGGTCAAGATAAGGAAGAAGTATAGTTCAATCAGGATAAGGAAGAAGAATATTTGGGTCTGGATAAGGAAGAAGAATAGTTAAGTCAGGATAAGAAAGAGGGAGAGGAGTACAAATGTGTGGTGATGTTCAAAGAAGTATAGTAATTATTTTTGTATTTGGGTAGTTTAATTTTGCACATATGGGACTATATTTGTTAGTTTGGAAACAATTTCATGTTTTTTTTACTGAATGACTGCCACACACTCGTTTTTTTTCTGCTCTATAGTTCTATATAATAAATATCATTCAATCACTTGTAGACAATATTTGGACAAAATGGCAAACAATTGACACAAGTGAAAAAAAATTTGAAAAGTAATGAGTAATGCTGTTTTTATAATGTAAACAGCTTTAAGTTTTTGGAGAGTGGTTGCACTGTGATTGACTATAGTAGCTCTGGAACATAAAACACTGTTAGTGTTTTTAAAAATAGTTCATATTGATTAAGGTTTTGTGCTGTGGCAATAAAATTTACTTTTGTGCAGAAAAATTCTATTTGGTTAATTGTATGAGGTAAGTGTTGCTGGATTAAGAATTCAGAAAAAGACACTTCTTAGCAGTTGTAACGATCTGGTAAGGAAAATAAATTATACAACAAATACAACATACAAATAAGCAAAAAACTTCAGCTTATAAAAAATACACTCATATGTTTTTCTTAGCTTAGTTAAAACTATATTGTTTGGCTGTTATGACACAGGTGATTATTGCTCTATTCTGTACAAAAAGATCCTTTGCTGATGGTGGGTTGATCTTTAGAGAGAACGTAGCTATGGATAAAAGAAAATGGAATAATGAGGTGAATTCATTGTGAATTGTGATATGTATCATAACCCAACATAATATACAATACAATATATACATGTATATTTCTTGTGAAATCAAGGGTTTTCAAAAAGAGTTTATCCTGCATTTTGTTGGATCAACTGTAAATAATTAAGTGTCCAGATTTCATTCAGTGAAAAACGATTAGTGTTTGGCTGGTCAGGATGTAGGATGATCACCACCTCATCCTCTCTGAATCATTCCAGAATCATTGGATGGAGCACCATCATTCCAGAAACCACATTTGCACTGTTCCACAGTTCAGTGTTTTATACCCCTGTAGCCATGGTTGGAATTAGACATGGGGCCAAAGGTACATGAGTACCTGAGGTACTTACTGCAGTCTTATACTATTTAATACACACACACACACACACACACACACAATCTAGACCTTTAAGTTCAGGATTATGCATTTTCCATGTGATGTTGAGCTTGGGTGGGTAGAAATTCTCAATCAAACATATTATAGATTGGCCAAATTCCATCAGATGTACACACACACACACACACACACACACACCCACGCCCTTACTCCTCCCACTCTCCATATATAAACCGTCACTTCCTCTCTACCTGCGTGTCGAACAACCTCGCAACCCACCTCCTCCCCATCTTCCTCCTTTGTTCATTTTCTCCCTTTCTCTTCCCGTATCTTGTGTGGGGGGGCTTCAGCTTCACGCTTTTTCAGCGAAGCAGCCCCGAACTCCTGCCCAATCATCTGAGTTCGCCCCCCTCTCTCTTTTCCTTCTCTTTCAGTGAGGCCGTGGGGAAATACTAGCAAACTCACCTTTAAATGTGGATTCTTTGTTGTATTTTGTGCCTCCATGTGTGCCTCCATGTGTGCCTCCATGTGTGCCTCCATGTGTGCCTCCATGTGTGCCTCCATGTGGTTCTGAGTCATCTATAAATACAAAAACATGATAATGTTATTTGAAAGTTAATAAATGTTTGTTTAATTGCTAACATCCTTTTTTCTTAACTATAGTTACATTTTCAGAACTCTAGATACACTTAAAACAACATCTGTGTGTTGGGGACTATGCTATTTACACAAATCAGTTGCATTCATACAGCATGTCTCTACAAAAACAAGATTACCCACTAACAAAATTATGGATCTTTCTTATCTTACAAATGTTTGCCTTCAGCATGCCAAAATTATATAATTATATATATACTCATGTTCCAAACTTTTATTAGACAACTGCCTATTTAAAGCTATGAAAACTGATACACAAAATTGAATGTACAGATTATTTATAATAAATAAAAGGCTTTGATAAGCTAACAACTGCTGGTCTGGTCAAAGCATGAGACACAGCCAGGTGCTGACAGAGGCATGGAAATATATAATAGGATTGTTTGGCCTGAGTGTGGCCAGTGTAGCTATAGGTGCAGATAGAGAGAAAGAGAAAAAAAAAATTAGGGAGAGTAATAGTTGGGTGAGGATAAGAGAGAGGAACAGTTGGGTCAAGATAAGGAAGAAGTATAGTTCAATCAGGATAAGGAAGAAGAATATTTGGGTCTGGATAAGGAAGAAGAATAGTTAAGTCAGGATAAGAAAGAGGGAGAGGAGTACAAATGTGTGGTGATGTTCAAAGAAGTATAGTAATTATTTTTGTATTTGGGTAGTTTAATTTTGCACATATGGGACTATATTTGTTAGTTTGGAAACAATTTCATGTTTTTTTTACTGAATGACTGCCACACACTCGTTTTTTTTCTGCTCTATAGTTCTATATAATAAATATCATTCAATCACTTGTAGACAATATTTGGACAAAATGGCAAACAATTGACACAAGTGAAAAAAAATTTGAAAAGTAATGAGTAATGCTGTTTTTATAATGTAAACAGCTTTAAGTTTTTGGAGAGTGGTTGCACTGTGATTGACTATAGTAGCTCTGGAACATAAAACACTGTTAGTGTTTTTAAAAATAGTTCATATTGATTAAGGTTTTGTGCTGTGGCAATAAAATTTACTTTTGTGCAGAAAAATTCTATTTGGTTAATTGTATGAGGTAAGTGTTGCTGGATTAAGAATTCAGAAAAAGACACTTCTTAGCAGTTGTAACGATCTGGTAAGGAAAATAAATTATACAACAAATACAACATACAAATAAGCAAAAAACTTCAGCTTATAAAAAATACACTCATATGTTTTTCTTAGCTTAGTTAAAACTATATTGTTTGGCTGTTATGACACAGGTGATTATTGCTCTATTCTGTACAAAAAGATCCTTTGCTGATGGTGGGTTGATCTTTAGAGAGAACGTAGCTATGGATAAAAGAAAATGGAATAATGAGGTGAATTCATTGTGAATTGTGATATGTATCATAACCCAACATAATATACAATACAATATATACATGTATATTTCTTGTGAAATCAAGGGTTTTCAAAAAGAGTTTATCCTGCATTTTGTTGGATCAACTGTAAATAATTAAGTGTCCAGATTTCATTCAGTGAAAAACGATTAGTGTTTGGCTGGTCAGGATGTAGGATGATCACCACCTCATCCTCTCTGAATCATTCCAGAATCATTGGATGGAGCACCATCATTCCAGAAACCACATTTGCACTGTTCCACAGTTCAGTGTTTTATACCCCTGTAGCCATGGTTGGAATTAGACATGGGGCCAAAGGTACATGAGTACCTGAGGTACTTACTGCAGTCTTATACTATTTAATACACACACACACACACACACACACACACAATCTAGACCTTTAAGTTCAGGATTATGCATTTTCCATGTGATGTTGAGCTTGGGTGGGTAGAAATTCTCAATCAAACATATTATAGATTGGCCAAATTCCATCAGATGTACACACACACACACACACACACACACACCCACGCCCTTACTCCTCCCACTCTCCATATATAAACCGTCACTTCCTCTCTACCTGCGTGTCGAACAACCTCGCAACCCACCTCCTCCCCATCTTCCTCCTTTGTTCATTTTCTCCCTTTCTCTTCCCGTATCTTGTGTGGGGGGGCTTCAGCTTCACGCTTTTTCAGCGAAGCAGCCCCGAACTCCTGCCCAATCATCTGAGTTCGCCCCCCTCTCTCTTTTCCTTCTCTTTCAGTAAGGCCGTGGGGAAATACTAGCAAACTCACCTTTAAATGTGGATTCTTTGTTGTATTTTGTGCCTCCATGTGTGACTCCATGTGTGCCTCCATGTGTGCCTCCATGTGTGCCTCCATGTGGTTCTGAGTCATCTATAAATACAAAAACATGATAATGTTATTTGAAAGTTAATAAATGTTTGTTTAATTGCTAACATCCTTTTTTCTTAACTATAGTTACATTTTCAGAACTCTAGATACACTTAAAACAACATCTGTGTGTTGGGGACTATGCTATTTACACAAATCAGTTGCATTCATACAGCATGTCTCTACAAAAACAAGATTACCCACTAACAAAATTATGGATCTTTCTTATCTTACAAATGTTTGCCTTCAGCATGCCAAAATTATATAATTATATATATACTCATGTTCCAAACTTTTATTAGACAACTGCCTATTTAAAGCTATGAAAACTGATACACAAAATTGAATGTACAGATTATTTATAATAAATAAAAGGCTTTGATAAGCTAACAACTGCTGGTCCGGTCAAAGCATGAGACACAGCCAGGTGCTGACAGAGGCATGGAAATATATAATAGGATTGTTTGGCCTGAGTGTGGCCAGTGTAGCTATAGGTGCAGATAGAGAGAAAGAGAAAAAAAAATTAGGGAGAGTAATAGTTGGGTGAGGATAAGAGAGAGGAACAGTTGGGTCAAGATAAGGAAGAAGTATAGTTCAATCAGGATAAGGAAGAAGAATATTTGGGTCTGGATAAGGAAGAAGAATAGTTAAGTCAGGATAAGAAAGAGGGAGAGGAGTACAAATGTGTGGTGATGTTCAAAGAAGTATAGTAATTATTTTTGTATTTGGGTAGTTTAATTTTGCACATATGGGACTATATTTGTTAGTTTGGAAACAATTTCATGTTTTTTTTACTGAATGACTGCCACACACTCGTTTTTTTTCTGCTCTATAGTTCTATATAATAAATATCATTCAATCACTTGTAGACAATATTTGGACAAAATGGCAAACAATTGACACAAGTGAAAAAAAATTTGAAAAGTAATGAGTAATGCTGTTTTTATAATGTAAACAGCTTTAAGTTTTTGGAGAGTGGTTGCACTGTGATTGACTATAGTAGCTCTGGAACATAAAACACTGTTAGTGTTTTTAAAAATAGTTCATATTGATTAAGGTTTTGTGCTGTGGCAATAAAATTTACTTTTGTGCAGAAAAATTCTATTTGGTTAATTGTATGAGGTAAGTGTTGCTGGATTAAGAATTCAGAAAAAGACACTTCTTAGCAGTTGTAACGATCTGGTAAGGAAAATAAATTATACAACAAATACAACATACAAATAAGCAAAAAACTTCAGCTTATAAAAAATACACTCATATGTTTTTCTTAGCTTAGTTAAAACTATATTGTTTGGCTGTTATGACACAGGTGATTATTGCTCTATTCTGTACAAAAAGATCCTTTGCTGATGGTGGGTTGATCTTTAGAGAGAACGTAGCTATGGATAAAAGAAAATGGAATAATGAGGTGAATTCATTGTGAATTGTGATATGTATCATAACCCAACATAATATACAATACAATATATACATGTATATTTCTTGTGAAATCAAGGGTTTTCAAAAAGAGTTTATCCTGCATTTTGTTGGATCAACTGTAAATAATTAAGTGTCCAGATTTCATTCAGTGAAAAACGATTAGTGTTTGGCTGGTCAGGATGTAGGATGATCACCACCTCATCCTCTCTGAATCATTCCAGAATCATTGGATGGAGCACCATCATTCCAGAAACCACATTTGCACTGTTCCACAGTTCAGTGTTTTATACCCCTGTAGCCATGGTTGGAATTAGACATGGGGCCAAAGGTACATGAGTACCTGAGGTACTTACTGCAGTCTTATACTATTTAATACACACACACACACACACACACACACAATCTAGACCTTTAAGTTCAGGATTATGCATTTTCCATGTGATGTTGAGCTTGGGTGGGTAGAAATTCTCAATCAAACATATTATAGATTGGCCAAATTCCATCAGATGTACACACACACACACACACACACACACACCCACGCCCTTACTCCTCCCACTCTCCATATATAAACCGTTACTTCCTCTCTACCTGCGTGTCGAACAACCTCGCAACCCACCTCCTCCCCATCTTCCTCCTTTGTTCATTTTCTCCCTTTCTCTTCCCGTATCTTGTGTGGGGGGGCTTCAGCTTCACGCTTTTTCAGCGAAGCAGCCCCGAACTCCTGCCCAATCATCTGAGTTCGCCCCCCTCTCTCTTTTCCTTCTCTTTCAGTGAGGCCGTGGGGAAATACTAGCAAACTCACCTTTAAATGTGGATTCTTTGTTGTATTTTGTGCCTCCATGTGTGCCTCCATGTGTGCCTCCATGTGTGCCTCCATGTGTGCCTCCATGTGTGCCTCCATGTGGTTCTGAGTCATCTATAAATACAAAAACATGATAATGTTATTTGAAAGTTAATAAATGTTTGTTTAATTGCTAACATCCTTTTTTCTTAACTATAGTTACATTTTCAGAACTCTAGATACACTTAAAACAACATCTGTGTGTTGGGGACTATGCTATTTACACAAATCAGTTGCATTCATACAGCATGTCTCTACAAAAACAAGATTACCCACTAACAAAATTATGGATCTTTCTTATCTTACAAATGTTTGCCTTCAGCATGCCAAAATTATATAATTATATATATACTCATGTTCCAAACTTTTATTAGACAACTGCCTATTTAAAGCTATGAAAACTGATACACAAAATTGAATGTACAGATTATTTATAATAAATAAAAGGCTTTGATAAGCTAACAACTGCTGGTCCGGTCAAAGCATGAGACACAGCCAGGTGCTGACAGAGGCATGGAAATATATAATAGGATTGTTTGGCCTGAGTGTGGCCAGTGTAGCTATAGGTGCAGATAGAGAGAAAGAGAAAAAAAAATTAGGGAGAGTAATAGTTGGGTGAGGATAAGAGAGAGGAACAGTTGGGTCAAGATAAGGAAGAAGTATAGTTCAATCAGGATAAGGAAGAAGAATATTTGGGTCTGGATAAGGAAGAAGAATAGTTAAGTCAGGATAAGAAAGAGGGAGAGGAGTACAAATGTGTGGTGATGTTCAAAGAAGTATAGTAATTATTTTTGTATTTGGGTAGTTTAATTTTGCACATATGGGACTATATTTGTTAGTTTGGAAACAATTTCATGTTTTTTTTACTGAATGACTGCCACACACTCGTTTTTTTTCTGCTCTATAGTTCTATATAATAAATATCATTCAATCACTTGTAGACAATATTTGGACAAAATGGCAAACAATTGACACAAGTGAAAAAAAATATGAAAAGTAATGAGTAATGCTGTTTTTATAATGTAAACAGCTTTAAGTTTTTGGAGAGTGGTTGCACTGTGATTGACTATAGTAGCTCTGGAACATAAAACACTGTTAGTGTTTTTAAAAATAGTTCATATTGATTAAGGTTTTGTGCTGTGGCAATAAAATTTACTTTTGTGCAGAAAAATTCTATTTGGTTAATTGTATGAGGTAAGTGTTGCTGGATTAAGAATTCAGAAAAAGACACTTCTTAGCAGTTGTAACGATCTGGTAAGGAAAATAAATTATACAACAAATACAACATACAAATAAGCAAAAAACTTCAGCTTATAAAAAATACACTCATATGTTTTTCTTAGCTTAGTTAAAACTATATTGTTTGGCTGTTATGACACAGGTGATTATTGCTCTATTCTGTACAAAAAGATCCTTTGCTGATGGTGGGTTGATCTTTAGAGAGAACGTAGCTATGGATAAAAGAAAATGGAATAATGAGGTGAATTCATTGTGAATTGTGATATGTATCATAACCCAACATAATATACAATACAATATATACATGTATATTTCTTGTGAAATCAAGGGTTTTCAAAAAGAGTTTATCCTGCATTTTGTTGGATCAACTGTAAATAATTAAGTGTCCAGATTTCATTCAGTGAAAAACGATTAGTGTTTGGCTGGTCAGGATGTAGGATGATCACCACCTCATCCTCTCTGAATCATTCCAGAATCATTGGATGGAGCACCATCATTCCAGAAACCACATTTGCACTGTTCCACAGTTCAGTGTTTTATACCCCTGTAGCCATGGTTGGAATTAGACATGGGGCCAAAGGTACATGAGTACCTGAGGTACTTACTGCAGTCTTATACTATTTAATACACACACACACACACACACACACACACAATCTAGACCTTTAAGTTCAGGATTATGCATTTTCCATGTGATGTTGAGCTTGGGTGGGTAGAAATTCTCAATCAAACATATTATAGATTGGCCAAATTCCATCAGATGTACACACACACACACACACACACACACACACCCACGCCCTTACTCCTCCCACTCTCCATATATAAACCGTCACTTCCTCTCTACCTGCGTGTCGAACAACCTCGCAACCCACCTCCTCCCCATCTTCCTCCTTTGTTCATTTTCTCCCTTTCTCTTCCCGTATCTTGTGTGGGGGGGCTTCAGCTTCACGCTTTTTCAGCGAAGCAGCCCCGAACTCCTGCCCAATCATCTGAGTTCGCCCCCCTCTCTCTTTTCCTTCTCTTTCAGTGAGGCCGTGGGGAAATACTAGCAAACTCACCTTTAAATGTGGATTCTTTGTTGTATTTTGTGCCTCCATGTGTGCCTCCATGTGTGCCTCCATGTGTGCCTCCATGTGTGCCTCCATGTGGTTCTGAGTCATCTATAAATACAAAAACATGATAATGTTATTTGAAAGTTAATAAATGTTTGTTTAATTGCTAACATCCTTTTTTCTTAACTATAGTTACATTTTCAGAACTCTAGATACACTTAAAACAACATCTGTGTGTTGGGGACTATGCTATTTACACAAATCAGTTGCATTCATACAGCATGTCTCTACAAAAACAAGATTACCCACTAACAAAATTATGGATCTTTCTTATCTTACAAATGTTTGCCTTCAGCATGCCAAAATTATATAATTATATATATACTCATGTTCCAAACTTTTATTAGACAACTGCCTATTTAAAGCTATGAAAACTGATACACAAAATTGAATGTACAGATTATTTATAATAAATAAAAGGCTTTGATAAGCTAACAACTGCTGGTCCGGTCAAAGCATGAGACACAGCCAGGTGCTGACAGAGGCATGGAAATATATAATAGGATTGTTTGGCCTGAGTGTGGCCAGTGTAGCTATAGGTGCAGATAGAGAGAAAGAGAAAAAAAAATTAGGGAGAGTAATAGTTGGGTGAGGATAAGAGAGAGGAACAGTTGGGTCAAGATAAGGAAGAAGTATAGTTCAATCAGGATAAGGAAGAAGAATATTTGGGTCTGGATAAGGAAGAAGAATAGTTAAGTCAGGATAAGAAAGAGGGAGAGGAGTACAAATGTGTGGTGATGTTCAAAGAAGTATAGTAATTATTTTTGTATTTGGGTAGTTTAATTTTGCACATATGGGACTATATTTGTTAGTTTGGAAACAATTTCATGTTTTTTTTACTGAATGACTGCCACACACTCGTTTTTTTTCTGCTCTATAGTTCTATATAATAAATATCATTCAATCACTTGTAGACAATATTTGGACAAAATGGCAAACAATTGACACAAGTGAAAAAAAATATGAAAAGTAATGAGTAATGCTGTTTTTATAATGTAAACAGCTTTAAGTTTTTGGAGAGTGGTTGCACTGTGATTGACTATAGTAGCTCTGGAACATAAAACACTGTTAGTGTTTTTAAAAATAGTTCATATTGATTAAGGTTTTGTGCTGTGGCAATAAAATTTACTTTTGTGCAGAAAAATTCTATTTGCTTAATTGTATGAGGTAAGTGTTGCTGGATTAAGAATTCAGAAAAAGACACTTCTTAGCAGTTGTAACGATCTGGTAAGGAAAATAAATTATACAACAAATACAACATACAAATAAGCAAAAAACTTCAGCTTATAAAAAATACACTCATATGTTTTTCTTAGCTTAGTTAAAACTATATTGTTTGGCTGTTATGACACAGGTGATTATTGCTCTATTCTGTACAAAAAGATCCTTTGCTGATGGTGGGTTGATCTTTAGAGAGAACGTAGCTATGGATAAAAGAAAATGGAATAATGAGGTGAATTCATTGTGAATTGTGATATGTATCATAACCCAACATAATATACAATACAATATATACATGTATATTTCTTGTGAAATCAAGGGTTTTCAAAAAGAGTTTATCCTGCATTTTGTTGGATCAACTGTAAATAATTAAGTGTCCAGATTTCATTCAGTGAAAAACGATTAGTGTTTGGCTGGTCAGGATGTAGGATGATCACTACCTCATCCTCTCTGAATCATTCCAGAATCATTGGATGGAGCACCATCATTCCAGAAACCACATTTGCACTGTTCCACAGTTCAGTGTTTTATACCCCTGTAGCCATGGTTGGAATTAGACATGGGGCCAAAGGTACATGAGTACCTGAGGTACTTACTGCAGTCTTATACTATTTAATACACACACACACACACACACACAATCTAGACCTTTAAGTTCAGGATTATGCATTTTCCATGTGATGTTGAGCTTGGGTGGGTAGAAATTCTCAATCAAACATATTATAGATTGGCCAAATTCCATCAGATGTACACACACACACACACACACACACACACCCACGCCCTTACTCCTCCCACTCTCCATATATAAACCGTCACTTCCTCTCTACCTGCGTGTCGAACAACCTCGCAACCCACCTCCTCCCCATCTTCCTCCTTTGTTCATTTTCTCCCTTTCTCTTCCCGTATCTTGTGTGGGGGGGCTTCAGCTTCACGCTTTTTCAGCGAAGCAGCCCCGAACTCCTGCCCAATCATCTGAGTTCGCCCCCCCTCTCTCTTTTCCTTCTCTTTCAGTAAGGCCGTGGGGAAATACTAGCAAACTCACCTTTAAATGTGGATTCTTTGTTGTATTTTGTGCCTCCATGTGTGCCTCCATGTGTGCCTCCATGTGTGCCTCCATGTGTGCCTCCATGTGGTTCTGAGTCATCTATAAATACAAAAACATGATAATGTTATTTGAAAGTTAATAAATGTTTGTTTAATTGCTAACATCCTTTTTTCTTAACTATAGTTACATTTTCAGAACTCTAGATACACTTAAAACAACATCTGTGTGTTGGGGACTATGCTATTTACACAAATCAGTTGCATTCATACAGCATGTCTCTACAAAAACAAGATTACCCACTAACAAAATTATGGATCTTTCTTATCTTACAAATGTTTGCCTTCAGCATGCCAAAATTATATAATTATATATATACTCATGTTCCAAACTTTTATTAGACAACTGCCTATTTAAAGCTATGAAAACTGATACACAAAATTGAATGTACAGATTATTTATAATAAATAAAAGGCTTTGATAAGCTAAAACTGCTGGTCCGGTCAAAGCATGAGACACAGCCAGGTGCTGCCAGAGGCATGGAAATATATAATAGGATTGTTTGGCCTGAGTGTGGCCAGTGTAGCTATAGGTGCAGATAGAGAGAAAGAGAAAAAAAAAATTAGGGAGAGTAATAGTTGGGTGAGGATAAGAGAGAGGAACAGTTGGGTCAAGATAAGGAAGAAGTATAGTTCAATCAGGATAAGGAAGAAGAATATTTGGGTCTGGATAAGGAAGAAGAATAGTTAAGTCAGGATAAGAAAGAGGGAGAGGAGTACAAATGTGTGGTGATGTTCAAAGAAGTATAGTAATTATTTTTGTATTTGGGTAGTTTAATTTTGCACATATGGGACTATATTTGTTAGTTTGGAAACAATTTCATGTTTTTTTTACTGAATGACTGCCACACACTCGTTTTTTTTCTGCTCTATAGTTCTATATAATAAATATCATTCAATCACTTGTAGACAATATTTGGACAAAATGGCAAACAATTGACACAAGTGAAAAAAAATTTGAAAAGTAATGAGTAATGCTGTTTTTATAATGTAAACAGCTTTAAGTTTTTGGAGAGTGGTTGCACTGTGATTGACTATAGTAGCTCTGGAACATAAAACACTGTTAGTGTTTTTAAAAATAGTTCATATTGATTAAGGTTTTGTGCTGTGGCAATAAAATTTACTTTTGTGCAGAAAAATTCTATTTGGTTAATTGTATGAGGTAAGTGTTGCTGGATTAAGAATTCAGAAAAAGACACTTCTTAGCAGTTGTAACGATCTGGTAAGGAAAATAAATTATACAACAAATACAACATACAAATAAGCAAAAAACTTCAGCTTATAAAAAATACACTCATATGTTTTTCTTAGCTTAGTTAAAACTATATTGTTTGGCTGTTATGACACAGGTGATTATTGCTCTATTCTGTACAAAAAGATCCTTTGCTGATGGTGGGTTGATCTTTAGAGAGAACGTAGCTATGGATAAAAGAAAATGGAATAATGAGGTGAATTCATTGTGAATTGTGATATGTATCATAACCCAACATAATATACAATACAATATATACATGTATATTTCTTGTGAAATCAAGGGTTTTCAAAAAGAGTTTATCCTGCATTTTGTTGGATCAACTGTAAATAATTAAGTGTCCAGATTTCATTCAGTGAAAAACGATTAGTGTTTGGCTGGTCAGGATGTAGGATGATCACCACCTCATCCTCTCTGAATCATTCCAGAATCATTGGATGGAGCACCATCATTCCAGAAACCACATTTGCACTGTTCCACAGTTCAGTGTTTTATACCCCTGTAGCCATGGTTGGAATTAGACATGGGGCCAAAGGTACATGAGTACCTGAGGTACTTACTGCAGTCTTATACTATTTAATACACACACACACACACACACACACACAATCTAGACCTTTAAGTTCAGGATTATGCATTTTCCATGTGATGTTGAGCTTGGGTGGGTAGAAATTCTCAATCAAACATATTATAGATTGGCCAAATTCCATCAGATGTACACACACACACACACACACACACACACCCACGCCCTTACTCCTCCCACTCTCCATATATAAACCGTCACTTCCTCTCTACCTGCGTGTCGAACAACCTCGCAACCCACCTCCTCCCCATCTTCCTCCTTTGTTCATTTTCTCCCTTTCTCTTCCCGTATCTTGTGTGGGGGGGCTTCAGCTTCACGCTTTTTCAGCGAAGCAGCCCCGAACTCCTGCCCAATCATCTGAGTTCGCCCCCCTCTCTCTTTTCCTTCTCTTTCAGTGAGGCCGTGGGGAAATACTAGCAAACTCACCTTTAAATGTGGATTCTTTGTTGTATTTTGTGCCTCCATGTGTGCCTCCATGTGTGCCTCCATGTGTGCCTCCATGTGTGCCTCCATGTGTTCCTCCATGTGGTTCTGAGTCATCTATAAATACAAAAACATGATAATGTTATTTGAAAGTTAATAAATGTTTGTTTAATTGCTAACATCCTTTTTTCTTAACTATAGTTACATTTTCAGAACTCTAGATACACTTAAAACAACATCTGTGTGTTGGGGACTATGCTATTTACACAAATCAGTTGCATTCATACAGCATGTCTCTACAAAAACAAGATTACCCACTAACAAAATTATGGATCTTTCTTATCTTACAAATGTTTGCCTTCAGCATGCCAAAATTATATAATTATATATATACTCATGTTCCAAACTTTTATTAGACAACTGCCTATTTAAAGCTATGAAAACTGATACACAAAATTGAATGTACAGATTATTTATAATAAATAAAAGGCTTTGATAAGCTAACAACTGCTGGTCCGGTCAAAGCATGAGACACAGCCAGGTGCTGACAGAGGCATGGAAATATATAATAGGATTGTTTGGCCTGAGTGTGGCCAGTGTAGCTATAGGTGCAGATAGAGAGAAAGAGAAAAAAAAATTAGGGAGAGTAATAGTTGGGTGAGGATAAGAGAGAGGAACAGTTGGGTCAAGATAAGGAAGAAGTATAGTTCAATCAGGATAAGGAAGAAGAATATTTGGGTCTGGATAAGGAAGAAGAATAGTTAAGTCAGGATAAGAAAGAGGGAGAGGAGTACAAATGTGTGGTGATGTTCAAAGAAGTATAGTAATTATTTTTGTATTTGGGTAGTTTAATTTTGCACATATGGGACTATATTTGTTAGTTTGGAAACAATTTCATGTTTTTTTTACTGAATGACTGCCACACACTCGTTTTTTTTCTGCTCTATAGTTCTATATAATAAATATCATTCAATCACTTGTAGACAATATTTGGACAAAATGGCAAACAATTGACACAAGTGAAAAAAAATATGAAAAGTAATGAGTAATGCTGTTTTTATAATGTAAACAGCTTTAAGTTTTTGGAGAGTGGTTGCACTGTGATTGACTATAGTAGCTCTGGAACATAAAACACTGTTAGTGTTTTTAAAAATAGTTCATATTGATTAAGGTTTTGTGCTGTGGCAATAAAATTTACTTTTGTGCAGAAAAATTCTATTTGGTTAATTGTATGAGGTAAGTGTTGCTGGATTAAGAATTCAGAAAAAGACACTTCTTAGCAGTTGTAACGATCTGGTAAGGAAAATAAATTATACAACAAATACAACATACAAATAAGCAAAAAACTTCAGCTTATAAAAAATACACTCATATGTTTTTCTTAGCTTAGTTAAAACTATATTGTTTGGCTGTTATGACACAGGTGATTATTGCTCTATTCTGTACAAAAAGATCCTTTGCTGATGGTGGGTTGATCTTTAGAGAGAACGTAGCTATGGATAAAAGAAAATGGAATAATGAGGTGAATTCATTGTGAATTGTGATATGTATCATAACCCAACATAATATACAATACAATATATACATGTATATTTCTTGTGAAATCAAGGGTTTTCAAAAAGAGTTTATCCTGCATTTTGTTGGATCAACTGTAAATAATTAAGTGTCCAGATTTCATTCAGTGAAAAACGATTAGTGTTTGGCTGGTCAGGATGTAGGATGATCACCACCTCATCCTCTCTGAATCATTCCAGAATCATTGGATGGAGCACCATCATTCCAGAAACCACATTTGCACTGTTCCACAGTTCAGTGTTTTATACCCCTGTAGCCATGGTTGGAATTAGACATGGGGCCAAAGGTACATGAGTACCTGAGGTACTTACTGCAGTCTTATACTATTTAATACACACACACACACACACACACAATCTAGACCTTTAAGTTCAGGATTATGCATTTTCCATGTGATGTTGAGCTTGGGTGGGTAGAAATTCTCAATCAAACATATTATAGATTGGCCAAATTCCATCAGATGTACACACACACACACACACACACACACACACACCCACGCCCTTACTCCTCCCACTCTCCATATATAAACCGTCACTTCCTCTCTACCTGCGTGTCGAACAACCTCGCAACCCACCTCCTCCCCATCTTCCTCCTTTGTTCATTTTCTCCCTTTCTCTTCCCGTATCTTGTGTGGGGGGGCTTCAGCTTCACGCTTTTTCAGCGAAGCAGCCCCGAACTCCTGCCCAATCATCTGAGTTCGCCCCCCTCTCTCTTTTCCTTCTCTTTCAGTAAGGCCGTGGGGAAATACTAGCAAACTCACCTTTAAATGTGGATTCTTTGTTGTATTTTGTGCCTCCATGTGTGCCTCCATGTGTGCCTCCATGTGTGCCTCCATGTGTGCCTCCATGTGGTTCTGAGTCATCTATAAATACAAAAACATGATAATGTTATTTGAAAGTTAATAAATGTTTGTTTAATTGCTAACATCCTTTTTTCTTAACTATAGTTACATTTTCAGAACTCTAGATACACTTAAAACAACATCTGTGTGTTGGGGACTATGCTATTTACACAAATCAGTTGCATTCATACAGCATGTCTCTACAAAAACAAGATTACCCACTAACAAAATTATGGATCTTTCTTATCTTACAAATGTTTGCCTTCAGCATGCCAAAATTATATAATTATATATATACTCATGTTCCAAACTTTTATTAGACAACTGCCTATTTAAAGCTATGAAAACTGATACACAAAATTGAATGTACAGATTATTTATAATAAATAAAAGGCTTTGATAAGCTAACAACTGCTGGTCCGGTCAAAGCATGAGACACAGCCAGGTGCTGACAGAGGCATGGAAATATATAATAGGATTGTTTGGCCTGAGTGTGGCCAGTGTAGCTATAGGTGCAGATAGAGAGAAAGAGAAAAAAAAAATTAGGGAGAGTAATAGTTGGGTGAGGATAAGAGAGAGGAACAGTTGGGTCAAGATAAGGAAGAAGTATAGTTCAATCAGGATAAGGAAGAAGAATATTTGGGTCTGGATAAGGAAGAAGAATAGTTAAGTCAGGATAAGAAAGAGGGAGAGGAGTACAAATGTGTGGTGATGTTCAAAGAAGTATAGTAATTATTTTTGTATTTGGGTAGTTTAATTTTGCACATATGGGACTATATTTGTTAGTTTGGAAACAATTTCATGTTTTTTTTTACTGAATGACTGCCACACACTCGTTTTTTTTCTGCTCTATAGTTCTATATAATAAATATCATTCAATCACTTGTAGACAATATTTGGACAAAATGGCAAACAATTGACACAAGTGAAAAAAAATTTGAAAAGTAATGAGTAATGCTGTTTTTATAATGTAAACAGCTTTAAGTTTTTGGAGAGTGGTTGCACTGTGATTGACTATAGTAGCTCTGGAACATAAAACACTGTTAGTGTTTTTAAAAATAGTTCATATTGATTAAGGTTTTGTGCTGTGGCAATAAAATTTACTTTTGTGCAGAAAAATTCTATTTGGTTAATTGTATGAGGTAAGTGTTGCTGGATTAAGAATTCAGAAAAAGACACTTCTTAGCAGTTGTAACGATCTGGTAAGGAAAATAAATTATACAACAAATACAACATACAAATAAGCAAAAAACTTCAGCTTATAAAAAATACACTCATATGTTTTTCTTAGCTTAGTTAAAACTATATTGTTTGGCTGTTATGACACAGGTGATTATTGCTCTATTCTGTACAAAAAGATCCTTTGCTGATGGTGGGTTGATCTTTAGAGAGAACGTAGCTATGGATAAAAGAAAATGGAATAATGAGGTGAATTCATTGTGAATTGTGATATGTATCATAACCCAACATAATATACAATACAATATATACATGTATATTTCTTGTGAAATCAAGGGTTTTCAAAAAGAGTTTATCCTGCATTTTGTTGGATCAACTGTAAATAATTAAGTGTCCAGATTTCATTCAGTGAAAAACGATTAGTGTTTGGCTGGTCAGGATGTAGGATGATCACCACCTCATCCTCTCTGAATCATTCCAGAATCATTGGATGGAGCACCATCATTCCAGAAACCACATTTGCACTGTTCCACAGTTCAGTGTTTTATACCCCTGTAGCCATGGTTGGAATTAGACATGGGGCCAAAGGTACATGAGTACCTGAGGTACTTACTGCAGTCTTATACTATTTAATACACACACACACACACACACACACACAATCTAGACCTTTAAGTTCAGGATTATGCATTTTCCATGTGATGTTGAGCTTGGGTGGGTAGAAATTCTCAATCAAACATATTATAGATTGGCCAAATTCCATCAGATGTACACACACACACACACACACACACACACCCACGCCCTTACTCCTCCCACTCTCCATATATAAACCGTCACTTCCTCTCTACCTGCGTGTCGAACAACCTCGCAACCCACCTCCTCCCCATCTTCCTCCTTTGTTCATTTTCTCCCTTTCTCTTCCCGTATCTTGTGTGGGGGGGCTTCAGCTTCACGCTTTTTCAGCGAAGCAGCCCCGAACTCCTGCCCAATCATCTGAGTTCGCCCCCCTCTCTCTTTTCCTTCTCTTTCAGTAAGGCCGTGGGGAAATACTAGCAAACTCACCTTTAAATGTGGATTCTTTGTTGTATTTTGTGCCTCCATGTGTGACTCCATGTGTGCCTCCATGTGTGCCTCCATGTGTGCCTCCATGTGGTTCTGAGTCATCTATAAATACAAAAACATGATAATGTTATTTGAAAGTTAATAAATGTTTGTTTAATTGCTAACATCCTTTTTTCTTAACTATAGTTACATTTTCAGAACTCTAGATACACTTAAAACAACATCTGTGTGTTGGGGACTATGCTATTTACACAAATCAGTTGCATTCATACAGCATGTCTCTACAAAAACAAGATTACCCACTAACAAAATTATGGATCTTTCTTATCTTACAAATGTTTGCCTTCAGCATGCCAAAATTATATAATTATATATATACTCATGTTCCAAACTTTTATTAGACAACTGCCTATTTAAAGCTATGAAAACTGATACACAAAATTGAATGTACAGATTATTTATAATAAATAAAAGGCTTTGATAAGCTAACAACTGCTGGTCCGGTCAAAGCATGAGACACAGCCAGGTGCTGACAGAGGCATGGAAATATATAATAGGATTGTTTGGCCTGAGTGTGGCCAGTGTAGCTATAGGTGCAGATAGAGAGAAAGAGAAAAAAAAATTAGGGAGAGTAATAGTTGGGTGAGGATAAGAGAGAGGAACAGTTGGGTCAAGATAAGGAAGAAGTATAGTTCAATCAGGATAAGGAAGAAGAATATTTGGGTCTGGATAAGGAAGAAGAATAGTTAAGTCAGGATAAGAAAGAGGGAGAGGAGTACAAATGTGTGGTGATGTTCAAAGAAGTATAGTAATTATTTTTGTATTTGGGTAGTTTAATTTTGCACATATGGGACTATATTTGTTAGTTTGGAAACAATTTCATGTTTTTTTTACTGAATGACTGCCACACACTCGTTTTTTTTCTGCTCTATAGTTCTATATAATAAATATCATTCAATCACTTGTAGACAATATTTGGACAAAATGGCAAACAATTGACACAAGTGAAAAAAAATATGAAAAGTAATGAGTAATGCTGTTTTTATAATGTAAACAGCTTTAAGTTTTTGGAGAGTGGTTGCACTGTGATTGACTATAGTAGCTCTGGAACATAAAACACTGTTAGTGTTTTTAAAAATAGTTCATATTGATTAAGGTTTTGTGCTGTGGCAATAAAATTTACTTTTGTGCAGAAAAATTCTATTTGGTTAATTGTATGAGGTAAGTGTTGCTGGATTAAGAATTCAGAAAAAGACACTTCTTAGCAGTTGTAACGATCTGGTAAGGAAAATAAATTATACAACAAATACAACATACAAATAAGCAAAAAACTTCAGCTTATAAAAAATACACTCATATGTTTTTCTTAGCTTAGTTAAAACTATATTGTTTGGCTGTTATGACACAGGTGATTATTGCTCTATTCTGTACAAAAAGATCCTTTGCTGATGGTGGGTTGATCTTTAGAGAGAACGTAGCTATGGATAAAAGAAAATGGAATAATGAGGTGAATTCATTGTGAATTGTGATATGTATCATAACCCAACATAATATACAATACAATATATACATGTATATTTCTTGTGAAATCAAGGGTTTTCAAAAAGAGTTTATCCTGCATTTTGTTGGATCAACTGTAAATAATTAAGTGTCCAGATTTCATTCAGTGAAAAACGATTAGTGTTTGGCTGGTCAGGATGTAGGATGATCACTACCTCATCCTCTCTGAATCATTCCAGAATCATTGGATGGAGCACCATCATTCCAGAAACCACATTTGCACTGTTCCACAGTTCAGTGTTTTATACCCCTGTAGCCATGGTTGGAATTAGACATGGGGCCAAAGGTACATGAGTACCTGAGGTACTTACTGCAGTCTTATACTATTTAATACACACACACACACACACACACAATCTAGACCTTTAAGTTCAGGATTATGCATTTTCCATGTGATGTTGAGCTTGGGTGGGTAGAAATTCTCAATCAAACATATTATAGATTGGCCAAATTCCATCAGATGTACACACACACACACACACACACACACACCCACGCCCTTACTCCTCCCACTCTCCATATATAAACCGTCACTTCCTCTCTACCTGCGTGTCGAACAACCTCGCAACCCACCTCCTCCCCATCTTCCTCCTTTGTTCATTTTCTCCCTTTCTCTTCCCGTATCTTGTGTGGGGGGGCTTCAGCTTCACGCTTTTTCAGCGAAGCAGCCCCGAACTCCTGCCCAATCATCTGAGTTCGCCCCCCTCTCTCTTTTCCTTCTCTTTCAGTGAGGCCGTGGGGAAATACTAGCAAACTCACCTTTAAATGTGGATTCTTTGTTGTATTTTGTGCCTCCATGTGTGCCTCCATGTGTGCCTCCATGTGTGCCTCCATGTGTGCCTCCATGTGTGCCTCCATGTGGTTCTGAGTCATCTATAAATACAAAAACATGATAATGTTATTTGAAAGTTAATAAATGTTTGTTTAATTGCTAACATCCTTTTTTCTTAACTATAGTTACATTTTCAGAACTCTAGATACACTTAAAACAACATCTGTGTGTTGGGGACTATGCTATTTACACAAATCAGTTGCATTCATACAGCATGTCTCTACAAAAACAAGATTACCCACTAACAAAATTATGGATCTTTCTTATCTTACAAATGTTTGCCTTCAGCATGCCAAAATTATATAATTATATATATACTCATGTTCCAAACTTTTATTAGACAACTGCCTATTTAAAGCTATGAAAACTGATACACAAAATTGAATGTACAGATTATTTATAATAAATAAAAGGCTTTGATAAGCTAACAACTGCTGGTCCGGTCAAAGCATGAGACACAGCCAGGTGCTGACAGAGGCATGGAAATATATAATAGGATTGTTTGGCCTGAGTGTGGCCAGTGTAGCTATAGGTGCAGATAGAGAGAAAGAGAAAAAAAAATTAGGGAGAGTAATAGTTGGGTGAGGATAAGAGAGAGGAACAGTTGGGTCAAGATAAGGAAGAAGTATAGTTCAATCAGGATAAGGAAGAAGAATATTTGGGTCTGGATAAGGAAGAAGAATAGTTAAGTCAGGATAAGAAAGAGGGAGAGGAGTACAAATGTGTGGTGATGTTCAAAGAAGTATAGTAATTATTTTTGTATTTGGGTAGTTTAATTTTGCACATATGGGACTATATTTGTTAGTTTGGAAACAATTTCATGTTTTTTTTACTGAATGACTGCCACACACTCGTTTTTTTTCTGCTCTATAGTTCTATATAATAAATATCATTCAATCACTTGTAGACAATATTTGGACAAAATGGCAAACAATTGACACAAGTGAAAAAAAATATGAAAAGTAATGAGTAATGCTGTTTTTATAATGTAAACAGCTTTAAGTTTTTGGAGAGTGGTTGCACTGTGATTGACTATAGTAGCTCTGGAACATAAAACACTGTTAGTGTTTTTAAAAATAGTTCATATTGATTAAGGTTTTGTGCTGTGGCAATAAAATTTACTTTTGTGCAGAAAAATTCTATTTGGTTAATTGTATGAGGTAAGTGTTGCTGGATTAAGAATTCAGAAAAAGACACTTCTTAGCAGTTGTAACGATCTGGTAAGGAAAATAAATTATACAACAAATACAACATACAAATAAGCAAAAAACTTCAGCTTATAAAAAATACACTCATATGTTTTTCTTAGCTTAGTTAAAACTATATTGTTTGGCTGTTATGACACAGGTGATTATTGCTCTATTCTGTACAAAAAGATCCTTTGCTGATGGTGGGTTGATCTTTAGAGAGAACGTAGCTATGGATAAAAGAAAATGGAATAATGAGGTGAATTCATTGTGAATTGTGATATGTATCATAACCCAACATAATATACAATACAATATATACATGTATATTTCTTGTGAAATCAAGGGTTTTCAAAAAGAGTTTATCCTGCATTTTGTTGGATCAACTGTAAATAATTAAGTGTCCAGATTTCATTCAGTGAAAAACGATTAGTGTTTGGCTGGTCAGGATGTAGGATGATCACTACCTCATCCTCTCTGAATCATTCCAGAATCATTGGATGGAGCACCATCATTCCAGAAACCACATTTGCACTGTTCCACAGTTCAGTGTTTTATACCCCTGTAGCCATGGTTGGAATTAGACATGGGGCCAAAGGTACATGAGTACCTGAGGTACTTACTGCAGTCTTATACTATTTAATACACACACACACACACACACACAATCTAGACCTTTAAGTTCAGGATTATGCATTTTCCATGTGATGTTGAGCTTGGGTGGGTAGAAATTCTCAATCAAACATATTATAGATTGGCCAAATTCCATCAGATGTACACACACACACACACACACACACACACACCCACGCCCTTACTCCTCCCACTCTCCATATATAAACCGTCACTTCCTCTCTACCTGCGTGTCGAACAACCTCGCAACCCACCTCCTCCCCATCTTCCTCCTTTGTTCATTTTCTCCCTTTCTCTTCCCGTATCTTGTGTGGGGGGGCTTCAGCTTCACGCTTTTTCAGCGAAGCAGCCCCGAACTCCTGCCCAATCATCTGAGTTCGCCCCCCTCTCTCTTTTCCTTCTCTTTCAGTAAGGCCGTGGGGAAATACTAGCAAACTCACCTTTAAATGTGGATTCTTTGTTGTATTTTGTGCCTCCATGTGTGCCTCCATGTGTGCCTCCATGTGTGCCTCCATGTGTGCCTCCATGTGTGCCTCCATGTGGTTCTGAGTCATCTATAAATACAAAAACATGATAATGTTATTTGAAAGTTAATAAATGTTTGTTTAATTGCTAACATCCTTTTTTCTTAACTATAGTTACATTTTCAGAACTCTAGATACACTTAAAACAACATCTGTGTGTTGGGGACTATGCTATTTACACAAATCAGTTGCATTCATACAGCATGTCTCTACAAAAACAAGATTACCCACTAACAAAATTATGGATCTTTCTTATCTTACAAATGTTTGCCTTCAGCATGCCAAAATTATATAATTATATATATACTCATGTTCCAAACTTTTATTAGACAACTGCCTATTTAAAGCTATGAAAACTGATACACAAAATTGAATGTACAGATTATTTATAATAAATAAAAGGCTTTGATAAGCTAACAACTGCTGGTCCGGTCAAAGCATGAGACACAGCCAGGTGCTGACAGAGGCATGGAAATATATAATAGGATTGTTTGGCCTGAGTGTGGCCAGTGTAGCTATAGGTGCAGATAGAGAGAAAGAGAAAAAAAAATTAGGGAGAGTAATAGTTGGGTGAGGATAAGAGAGAGGAACAGTTGGGTCAAGATAAGGAAGAAGTATAGTTCAATCAGGATAAGGAAGAAGAATATTTGGGTCTGGATAAGGAAGAAGAATAGTTAAGTCAGGATAAGAAAGAGGGAGAGGAGTACAAATGTGTGGTGATGTTCAAAGAAGTATAGTAATTATTTTTGTATTTGGGTAGTTTAATTTTGCACATATGGGACTATATTTGTTAGTTTGGAAACAATTTCATGTTTTTTTTACTGAATGACTGCCACACACTCGTTTTTTTTCTGCTCTATAGTTCTATATAATAAATATCATTCAATCACTTGTAGACAATATTTGGACAAAATGGCAAACAATTGACACAAGTGAAAAAAAATATGAAAAGTAATGAGTAATGCTGTTTTTATAATGTAAACAGCTTTAAGTTTTTGGAGAGTGGTTGCACTGTGATTGACTATAGTAGCTCTGGAACATAAAACACTGTTAGTGTTTTTAAAAATAGTTCATATTGATTAAGGTTTTGTGCTGTGGCAATAAAATTTACTTTTGTGCAGAAAAATTCTATTTGGTTAATTGTATGAGGTAAGTGTTGCTGGATTAAGAATTCAGAAAAAGACACTTCTTAGCAGTTGTAACGATCTGGTAAGGAAAATAAATTATACAACAAATACAACATACAAATAAGCAAAAAACTTCAGCTTATAAAAAATACACTCATATGTTTTTCTTAGCTTAGTTAAAACTATATTGTTTGGCTGTTATGACACAGGTGATTATTGCTCTATTCTGTACAAAAAGATCCTTTGCTGATGGTGGGTTGATCTTTAGAGAGAACGTAGCTATGGATAAAAGAAAATGGAATAATGAGGTGAATTCATTGTGAATTGTGATATGTATCATAACCCAACATAATATACAATACAATATATACATGTATATTTCTTGTGAAATCAAGGGTTTTCAAAAAGAGTTTATCCTGCATTTTGTTGGATCAACTGTAAATAATTAAGTGTCCAGATTTCATTCAGTGAAAAACGATTAGTGTTTGGCTGGTCAGGATGTAGGATGATCACTACCTCATCCTCTCTGAATCATTCCAGAATCATTGGATGGAGCACCATCATTCCAGAAACCACATTTGCACTGTTCCACAGTTCAGTGTTTTATACCCCTGTAGCCATGGTTGGAATTAGACATGGGGCCAAAGGTACATGAGTACCTGAGGTACTTACTGCAGTCTTATACTATTTAATACACACACACACACACACACACAATCTAGACCTTTAAGTTCAGGATTATGCATTTTCCATGTGATGTTGAGCTTGGGTGGGTAGAAATTCTCAATCAAACATATTATAGATTGGCCAAATTCCATCAGATGTACACACACACACACACACACACACACACCCACGCCCTTACTCCTCCCACTCTCCATATATAAACCGTCACTTCCTCTCTACCTGCGTGTCGAACAACCTCGCAACCCACCTCCTCCCCATCTTCCTCCTTTGTTCATTTTCTCCCTTTCTCTTCCCGTATCTTGTGTGGGGGGGCTTCAGCTTCACGCTTTTTCAGCGAAGCAGCCCCGAACTCCTGCCCAATCATCTGAGTTCGCCCCCCTCTCTCTTTTCCTTCTCTTTCAGTGAGGCCGTGGGGAAATACTAGCAAACTCACCTTTAAATGTGGATTCTTTGTTGTATTTTGTGCCTCCATGTGTGCCTCCATGTGTGCCTCCATGTGTGCCTCCATGTGTGCCTCCATGTGGTTCTGAGTCATCTATAAATACAAAAACATGATAATGTTATTTGAAAGTTAATAAATGTTTGTTTAATTGCTAACATCCTTTTTTCTTAACTATAGTTACATTTTCAGAACTCTAGATACACTTAAAACAACATCTGTGTGTTGGGGACTATGCTATTTACACAAATCAGTTGCATTCATACAGCATGTCTCTACAAAAACAAGATTACCCACTAACAAAATTATGGATCTTTCTTATCTTACAAATGTTTGCCTTCAGCATGCCAAAATTATATAATTATATATATACTCATGTTCCAAACTTTTATTAGACAACTGCCTATTTAAAGCTATGAAAACTGATACACAAAATTGAATGTACAGATTATTTATAATAAATAAAAGGCTTTGATAAGCTAACAACTGCTGGTCCGGTCAAAGCATGAGACACAGCCAGGTGCTGACAGAGGCATGGAAATATATAATAGGATTGTTTGGCCTGAGTGTGGCCAGTGTAGCTATAGGTGCAGATAGAGAGAAAGAGAAAAAAAAAATTAGGGAGAGTAATAGTTGGGTGAGGATAAGAGAGAGGAACAGTTGGGTCAAGATAAGGAAGAAGTATAGTTCAATCAGGATAAGGAAGAAGAATATTTGGGTCTGGATAAGGAAGAAGAATAGTTAAGTCAGGATAAGAAAGAGGGAGAGGAGTACAAATGTGTGGTGATGTTCAAAGAAGTATAGTAATTATTTTTGTATTTGGGTAGTTTAATTTTGCACATATGGGACTATATTTGTTAGTTTGGAAACAATTTCATGTTTTTTTTTACTGAATGACTGCCACACACTCGTTTTTTTTCTGCTCTATAGTTCTATATAATAAATATCATTCAATCACTTGTAGACAATATTTGGACAAAATGGCAAACAATTGACACAAGTGAAAAAAAATTTGAAAAGTAATGAGTAATGCTGTTTTTATAATGTAAACAGCTTTAAGTTTTTGGAGAGTGGTTGCACTGTGATTGACTATAGTAGCTCTGGAACATAAAACACTGTTAGTGTTTTTAAAAATAGTTCATATTGATTAAGGTTTTGTGCTGTGGCAATAAAATTTACTTTTGTGCAGAAAAATTCTATTTGGTTAATTGTATGAGGTAAGTGTTGCTGGATTAAGAATTCAGAAAAAGACACTTCTTAGCAGTTGTAACGATCTGGTAAGGAAAATAAATTATACAACAAATACAACATACAAATAAGCAAAAAACTTCAGCTTATAAAAAATACACTCATATGTTTTTCTTAGCTTAGTTAAAACTATATTGTTTGGCTGTTATGACACAGGTGATTATTGCTCTATTCTGTACAAAAAGATCCTTTGCTGATGGTGGGTTGATCTTTAGAGAGAACGTAGCTATGGATAAAAGAAAATGGAATAATGAGGTGAATTCATTGTGAATTGTGATATGTATCATAACCCAACATAATATACAATACAATATATACATGTATATTTCTTGTGAAATCAAGGGTTTTCAAAAAGAGTTTATCCTGCATTTTGTTGGATCAACTGTAAATAATTAAGTGTCCAGATTTCATTCAGTGAAAAACGATTAGTGTTTGGCTGGTCAGGATGTAGGATGATCACCACCTCATCCTCTCTGAATCATTCCAGAATCATTGGATGGAGCACCATCATTCCAGAAACCACATTTGCACTGTTCCACAGTTCAGTGTTTTATACCCCTGTAGCCATGGTTGGAATTAGACATGGGGCCAAAGGTACATGAGTACCTGAGGTACTTACTGCAGTCTTATACTATTTAATACACACACACACACACACACACAATCTAGACCTTTAAGTTCAGGATTATGCATTTTCCATGTGATGTTGAGCTTGGGTGGGTAGAAATTCTCAATCAAACATATTATAGATTGGCCAAATTCCATCAGATGTACACACACACACACACACACACACACACCCACGCCCTTACTCCTCCCACTCTCCATATATAAACCGTCACTTCCTCTCTACCTGCGTGTCGAACAACCTCGCAACCCACCTCCTCCCCATCTTCCTCCTTTGTTCATTTTCTCCCTTTCTCTTCCCGTATCTTGTGTGGGGGGGCTTCAGCTTCACGCTTTTTCAGCGAAGCAGCCCCGAACTCCTGCCCAATCATCTGAGTTCGCCCCCCTCTCTCTTTTCCTTCTCTTTCAGTAAGGCCGTGGGGAAATACTAGCAAACTCACCTTTAAATGTGGATTCTTTGTTGTATTTTGTGCCTCCATGTGTGACTCCATGTGTGCCTCCATGTGTGCCTCCATGTGTGCCTCCATGTGGTTCTGAGTCATCTATAAATACAAAAACATGATAATGTTATTTGAAAGTTAATAAATGTTTGTTTAATTGCTAACATCCTTTTTTCTTAACTATAGTTACATTTTCAGAACTCTAGATACACTTAAAACAACATCTGTGTGTTGGGGACTATGCTATTTACACAAATCAGTTGCATTCATACAGCATGTCTCTACAAAAACAAGATTACCCACTAACAAAATTATGGATCTTTCTTATCTTACAAATGTTTGCCTTCAGCATGCCAAAATTATATAATTATATATATACTCATGTTCCAAACTTTTATTAGACAACTGCCTATTTAAAGCTATGAAAACTGATACACAAAATTGAATGTACAGATTATTTATAATAAATAAAAGGCTTTGATAAGCTAACAACTGCTGGTCCGGTCAAAGCATGAGACACAGCCAGGTGCTGACAGAGGCATGGAAATATATAATAGGATTGTTTGGCCTGAGTGTGGCCAGTGTAGCTATAGGTGCAGATAGAGAGAAAGAGAAAAAAAAATTAGGGAGAGTAATAGTTGGGTGAGGATAAGAGAGAGGAACAGTTGGGTCAAGATAAGGAAGAAGTATAGTTCAATCAGGATAAGGAAGAAGAATATTTGGGTCTGGATAAGGAAGAAGAATAGTTAAGTCAGGATAAGAAAGAGGGAGAGGAGTACAAATGTGTGGTGATGTTCAAAGAAGTATAGTAATTATTTTTGTATTTGGGTAGTTTAATTTTGCACATATGGGACTATATTTGTTAGTTTGGAAACAATTTCATGTTTTTTTTACTGAATGACTGCCACACACTCGTTTTTTTTCTGCTCTATAGTTCTATATAATAAATATCATTCAATCACTTGTAGACAATATTTGGACAAAATGGCAAACAATTGACACAAGTGAAAAAAAATATGAAAAGTAATGAGTAATGCTGTTTTTATAATGTAAACAGCTTTAAGTTTTTGGAGAGTGGTTGCACTGTGATTGACTATAGTAGCTCTGGAACATAAAACACTGTTAGTGTTTTTAAAAATAGTTCATATTGATTAAGGTTTTGTGCTGTGGCAATAAAATTTACTTTTGTGCAGAAAAATTCTATTTGGTTAATTGTATGAGGTAAGTGTTGCTGGATTAAGAATTCAGAAAAAGACACTTCTTAGCAGTTGTAACGATCTGGTAAGGAAAATAAATTATACAACAAATACAACATACAAATAAGCAAAAAACTTCAGCTTATAAAAAATACACTCATATGTTTTTCTTAGCTTAGTTAAAACTATATTGTTTGGCTGTTATGACACAGGTGATTATTGCTCTATTCTGTACAAAAAGATCCTTTGCTGATGGTGGGTTGATCTTTAGAGAGAACGTAGCTATGGATAAAAGAAAATGGAATAATGAGGTGAATTCATTGTGAATTGTGATATGTATCATAACCCAACATAATATACAATACAATATATACATGTATATTTCTTGTGAAATCAAGGGTTTTCAAAAAGAGTTTATCCTGCATTTTGTTGGATCAACTGTAAATAATTAAGTGTCCAGATTTCATTCAGTGAAAAACGATTAGTGTTTGGCTGGTCAGGATGTAGGATGATCACCACCTCATCCTCTCTGAATCATTCCAGAATCATTGGATGGAGCACCATCATTCCAGAAACCACATTTGCACTGTTCCACAGTTCAGTGTTTTATACCCCTGTAGCCATGGTTGGAATTAGACATGGGGCCAAAGGTACATGAGTACCTGAGGTACTTACTGCAGTCTTATACTATTTAATACACACACACACACACACACACAATCTAGACCTTTAAGTTCAGGATTATGCATTTTCCATGTGATGTTGAGCTTGGGTGGGTAGAAATTCTCAATCAAACATATTATAGATTGGCCAAATTCCATCAGATGTACACACACACACACACACACACACACACCCACGCCCTTACTCCTCCCACTCTCCATATATAAACCGTCACTTCCTCTCTACCTGCGTGTCGAACAACCTCGCAACCCACCTCCTCCCCATCTTCCTCCTTTGTTCATTTTCTCCCTTTCTCTTCCCGTATCTTGTGTGGGGGGGCTTCAGCTTCACGCTTTTTCAGCGAAGCAGCCCCGAACTCCTGCCCAATCATCTGAGTTCGCCCCCCTCTCTCTTTTCCTTCTCTTTCAGTGAGGCCGTGGGGAAATACTAGCAAACTCACCTTTAAATGTGGATTCTTTGTTGTATTTTGTGCCTCCATGTGTGCCTCCATGTGTGCCTCCATGTGTGCCTCCATGTGTGCCTCCATGTGTGCCTCCATGTGGTTCTGAGTCATCTATAAATACAAAAACATGATAATGTTATTTGAAAGTTAATAAATGTTTGTTTAATTGCTAACATCCTTTTTTCTTAACTATAGTTACATTTTCAGAACTCTAGATACACTTAAAACAACATCTGTGTGTTGGGGACTATGCTATTTACACAAATCAGTTGCATTCATACAGCATGTCTCTACAAAAACAAGATTACCCACTAACAAAATTATGGATCTTTCTTATCTTACAAATGTTTGCCTTCAGCATGCCAAAATTATATAATTATATATATACTCATGTTCCAAACTTTTATTAGACAACTGCCTATTTAAAGCTATGAAAACTGATACACAAAATTGAATGTACAGATTATTTATAATAAATAAAAGGCTTTGATAAGCTAACAACTGCTGGTCCGGTCAAAGCATGAGACACAGCCAGGTGCTGACAGAGGCATGGAAATATATAATAGGATTGTTTGGCCTGAGTGTGGCCAGTGTAGCTATAGGTGCAGATAGAGAGAAAGAGAAAAAAAAAATTAGGGAGAGTAATAGTTGGGTGAGGATAAGAGAGAGGAACAGTTGGGTCAAGATAAGGAAGAAGTATAGTTCAATCAGGATAAGGAAGAAGAATATTTGGGTCTGGATAAGGAAGAAGAATAGTTAAGTCAGGATAAGAAAGAGGGAGAGGAGTACAAATGTGTGGTGATGTTCAAAGAAGTATAGTAATTATTTTTGTATTTGGGTAGTTTAATTTTGCACATATGGGACTATATTTGTTAGTTTGGAAACAATTTCATGTTTTTTTTACTGAATGACTGCCACACACTCGTTTTTTTTCTGCTCTATAGTTCTATATAATAAATATCATTCAATCACTTGTAGACAATATTTGGACAAAATGGCAAACAATTGACACAAGTGAAAAAAAATTTGAAAAGTAATGAGTAATGCTGTTTTTATAATGTAAACAGCTTTAAGTTTTTGGAGAGTGGTTGCACTGTGATTGACTATAGTAGCTCTGGAACATAAAACACTGTTAGTGTTTTTAAAAATAGTTCATATTGATTAAGGTTTTGTGCTGTGGCAATAAAATTTACTTTTGTGCAGAAAAATTCTATTTGGTTAATTGTATGAGGTAAGTGTTGCTGGATTAAGAATTCAGAAAAAGACACTTCTTAGCAGTTGTAACGATCTGGTAAGGAAAATAAATTATACAACAAATACAACATACAAATAAGCAAAAAACTTCAGCTTATAAAAAATACACTCATATGTTTTTCTTAGCTTAGTTAAAACTATATTGTTTGGCTGTTATGACACAGGTGATTATTGCTCTATTCTGTACAAAAAGATCCTTTGCTGATGGTGGGTTGATCTTTAGAGAGAACGTAGCTATGGATAAAAGAAAATGGAATAATGAGGTGAATTCATTGTGAATTGTGATATGTATCATAACCCAACATAATATACAATACAATATATACATGTATATTTCTTGTGAAATCAAGGGTTTTCAAAAAGAGTTTATCCTGCATTTTGTTGGATCAACTGTAAATAATTAAGTGTCCAGATTTCATTCAGTGAAAAACGATTAGTGTTTGGCTGGTCAGGATGTAGGATGATCACCACCTCATCCTCTCTGAATCATTCCAGAATCATTGGATGGAGCACCATCATTCCAGAAACCACATTTGCACTGCTCCACAGTTCAGTGTTTTATACCCCTGTAGCCATGGTTGGAATTAGACATGGAGCCAAAGGTACATGAGTACCTGAGGTACTTACTGCAGTCTTATACTATTTAATACACACACACACACACACACACACACACACAATCTAGACCTTTAAGTTCAGGATTATGCATTTTCCATGTGATGTTGAGCTTGGGTGGGTAGAAATTCTCAATCAAACATATTATAGATTGGCCAAATTCCATCAGATGTACACACACACACACACACACACACACACCCACGCCCTTACTCCTCCCACTCTCCATATATAAACCGTCACTTCCTCTCTACCTGCGTGTCGAACAACCTCGCAACCCACCTCCTCCCCATCTTCCTCCTTTGTTCATTTTCTCCCTTTCTCTTCCCGTATCTTGTGTGGGGGGGAAGTGAAAAAAAATATGAAAAGTAATGAGTAATGCTGTTTTTATAATGTAAACAGCTTTAAGTTTTTGGAGAGTGGTTGCACTGTGATTGACTATAGTAGCTCTGGAACATAAAACACTGTTAGTGTTTTTAAAAATAGTTCATATTGATTAAGGTTTTGTGCTGTGGCAATAAAATTTACTTTTGTGCAGAAAAATTATATTTGGTTAATTGTATGAGGTAAGTGTTGCTGGATTAAGAATTCAGAAAAAGACATTGGTAACACTTCTTAGCAGTTGTAACGATCTGGTAAGGAAAATAAATTATACAACAAATACAACATACAAAATATAGCCGCAAGCGGCAATCATCGGGTTCAAGCACCAACTTGCACAATGGTGCCTACTGGAGCATTGAATGGTGATGTGTAAGAAGGTCTAATATGATTGGAGATGCCCTGTCACATTTAGAAATTATCAAGTTTTTCACCTGTTATTAATGTTGAGCAGAGGCCTTTCAACCTGATCAGTGATTAAATTCACATGTAAATCTAGTGAACTTTGTAGAATATTCATTAAGTGAGTTAGAACTAGTCAAAAGGTGTCTACATGTTATTGGTATTGATCAGGTGGCTTCAACCAGAATGTTCACAAAGTGGTATTCAGATTGACCTTTGAACCTTTGCAGAACAAGCTGAAATGTTTGACCAAACAAGTTTAAATTAACACAAAGGAGTGAATGTTCTGATATGACATGTAATTACGAAGTTATTATAAATCTAGTTCTGAATTAAATGGCGCTTCATCAAGCACCAACTAGCACAATGGTGCCTACTAGAGCATAGGATGGTGATGTGTAAGAAGGTCTAACACAATTGGAGACATTCTGTCACATTTAGAAATGATCAAAAGTCTTTCACCTGTTATTAATGTTGAGAAGAGGCACAAAGGAGTGAATGTTCTGATATGACATGTAATGACAAAGTTATTCTAAATCTAGTTCTGTATTAAATGGTGCTTCATCAGAGTGATATTGTACAGAGGTCTTTAACATTGTGAGATTACAGCAAATACTGCAGAGTTACAGCAATTTAGGTTAGAAATTCCAAGGACGCACAGATTGCTTGATGCCTGGAGAGTATTGTATGTGAAATTTTCACAAATGTTTTTAATGAACATTTACCTAGAGACTCTACAGTGTGCAGCAAGACTGAAATGGAGGTGATAGGCCAAATATCCAGAGAGTAGTTTCAATATAGCTATTTTCAAACAATTAGCAATTATGAATGAACAAACCACTTTTTAAACATAGTTGTATGAGAAATTTGTCAGAGCCACTGTACTAAATATGGCAAAAACAATTAGATGTCAAAATAGTACAGCATGATTGACATATACTCGTTTTTTTGGAACAGCGCCCCCCAGTGGGCGGATTGTTTCAGCACTTTGCAGGTCACTACAGTGTCTCCACCTGAACATAACTGCCAAATATCATCCACATTGGGCAACATTCAGCCTGCCAAAATGTCTGCTGAATGCTGATTGGCTGATGGTGTTCAGCCATGTTGATTGATTAAGTTGCCCTTTGAACATCCTTTAGAGGCTGTATGATAGATTCTGCATGCAAAGTTTCAACTTGCTAGGTTGCACGGTTGCTGAGAAACAGTGCTCCAAATTTACCTCTTGAAGTGAATGGGGCATATATCCGGAAGGACTAATTTGCATATGGCGGCCATATTGTTTACATATTTCAACTTTTTCTTAATGAATATTGAAGCGCATGCTCTCACGAGTGTTTTGATACCAAACATGCCAGGATTGGTCAAAATTCCTAGGACTAGTTTGCAAAAGTAGGTTTTGCATATTATGCAAATTAGCAAAAAATCTATATAGACGGAAGTGCATGGTCCAAATTGGAAAGTTGTTGGTATTGACCCAAGGAATCCATCAAAAAAAGAATTTTGAATGTAGGTCTTATGGTTTTTGAGTTATTGAGAAAATTGTGAAAAATGAATTTCCTTGTTTATAGCGCCACCACTTGACCAATCGGTGCCATTTTTGTTGTCCACCGAGATGCACTGATCCTACATCTACCTACCAAGTTTCATTTCTCTATGACTTACGGTTTAGGCTGCACAACTGTTTTTTCAGGAGAAAAAGAATAATAATAATAAGAAATATAGCCGCAAGCGGCAATCATCGGGTTCAAGCACCAACTTGCACAATGGTGCCTACTGGAGCATTGAATGGTGATGTGTAAGAAGGTCTAATCTGATTGGAGATGCCCTGTCACATTTAGAAATTATCAAGTTTTTCACCTGTTATTAATGTTGAGCAGAGGCCTTTCAACCTGATCAGTGCTTAAATTCACATGTAAATCTAGTGAACTTTGTAGGATATTCATTAAGTGAGTTAGAACTAGTCAAAAGGTGTCTACATGTTATTGGTATTGATCAGGTGGCTTCAACCAGAATGTTCACAAAGTGGTATTCAGATTGACCTTTGAACCTTTGCAGAACAAGCTGAAATGTTTGACCAAACAAGTTTAAATTAACACAAAGGAGTGAATGTTCTGATATGACATGTAATTACGAAGTTATTATAAATCTAGTTCTGAATTAAATGGCGCTTCATCAAGCACCAACTAGCACAATGGTGCCTACTAGAGCATAGGATGGTGATGTGTAAGAAGGTCTAACACAATTGGAGACATTCTGTCACATTTAGAAATGATCAAAATCTTTTACCTGTTATTAATGTTGAGAAGAGGCACAAAGGAGTGCATGTTCTGATATGACATGTAATGACAAAGTTATTCTAAATCTAGTTCTGAATTAAATGGCGCTTCATCAGAGTGATATTGTACAGAGGTCTTTAACATTGTGAGATTACAGCAAATACTGCAGAGTTACAGCAATTTAGGTTAGAAATTCCAAGGACGCACAGATTGCTTGATGCCTGGACACTATTGTATGTGAAATTTTCACAAATGTTTTTAATGAACATTTACCTAGAGACTCTACAGTGTGCAACAAGACTGAAATGGAGGTGATAGGCCAAATATCCAGAGACTAGTTTCAATATAGCTATTTTCAAACAATTAGCAATTATGAATAAACAAAGCACTTTTTAAACATAGTTGTAATGAGAAATTTGTCAGAGCCACTGTACTAAATATGGCAAAAACAATTTGATGTCAAAATAGTACAGTATGATTGACATATATTAGATTTTTTGGAACAGCGCCCCCAAGTGGTGGGATTGTTTCAGCACTTTGCAGGTCACCACAGTGTCTCCACCTGAACATAACTGCCAAGTGTCATCCAGATTGGGCAACATTCAGCCTGCCAAAATGTCTGCTGAATGCTGATTGGCTGATGGTGTTCAGCCATGTTGATAAATTAAGTTGCCCTTTGAAGACCCTTTAGAGGCTGTAGGATATATTCTGCATGCAAATTTTCAGCTTGCTAGGTTGCAATGTTGCTGAGAAATAGTGTTCCAAATTTAACTGTTGAAGTGAATGGGGCATATATCCAGAAGGACTAATTTGCATATGGCGGCCATATTTTTGACAAATTCCAACATTTTTTTGATGAATATTGAAGGACATGCTCTCACGAGTGTTTTGACACCAAACATGTCAGTATTGGTCAAAATACCTAGGACTAGTTCGCAAAAGTATGTTTTGCATATTATGCAAATTAGCAAAAAATCTATCCAGGCGGAAGTTCATGGTCCAAATTGGAAAGTTGTAGGTATTGACCCAAGGAATCCATCAAAAAAAGAATTTTGAATGTAGGTCTTATGGTTTTTGAGTTATTGAGAAAATTGTGAAAAATGAATTTCCTTGTTTATAGCGCCACCACTTGACCAATCGGTGCTATTTTTGTTGTCCACTGAGATGCACTGATCCTACATCTACCTACCAAGTTTCATGTCTCTAGGCCTTATGGCCTAGGCTGCAGATATGCTTTTTCAGGAGAAAAAGCATAATGAAAAGTAATGAAAGCAAATATAATTGCTATAATATAGCCGCAAGCGGCAATCATCGGGTTCAAGCACCAACTTGCACAATGGTGCCTACTGGAGCATTGAATGGTGATGTGTAAGAAGGTCTAATATGATTGGAGATGCCCTGTCACATTTAGAAATTATCAAGTTTTTCACCTGTTATTAATGTTGAGCAGAGGCCTTTCAACCTGATCAGTGCTTAAATTCACATGTAAATCTAGTGAACTTTGTAGGATATTCATTAAGTGAGTTAGAACTAGTCAAAAGGTGTCTACATGTTATTGGTATTGATCAGGTGGCTTCAACCAGAATGTTCACAAAGTGGTATTCAGATTGACCTTTGAACCTTTGCAGAACAAGCTGAAATGTTTGACCAAACAAGTTTAAATTAACACAAAGGAGTGAATGTTCTGATATGACATGTAATTACGAAGTTATTATAAATCTAGTTCTGAATTAAATGGCGCTTCATCAAGCACCAACTAGCACAATGGTGCCTACTAGAGCATAGGATGGTGATGTGTAAGAAGGTCTAACACAATTGGAGACATTCTGTCACATTTAAAATGATCAAAAGTCTTTCACCTGTTATTAATGTTGAGAAGAGGCACAAAGGAGTGAATGTTCTGATATGACATGTAATGTCAAGTTATTCTTAATCTAGTTCTGTATTAAATGGTGCTTCATCAGAGTGATATTGTACAGAGGTCTTTAACATTGTGAGATTACAGCAAATACTGCAGAGTTACAGCAATTTAGGTTAGAAATTCCAAGGACGCACAGATTGCTTGATGCCTGGAGAGTATTGTATGTGAAATTTTCACAAATGTTTTTAATGAACATTTACCTAGAGACTCTACAGTGTGCAGCAAGACTGAAATGGAGGTGATAGGCCAAATATCCAGAGAGTAGTTTCAATATAGCTATTTTCAAACAATTAGCAATTATGAATGAACAAAGCACTTTTTAAACATAGTTGTATTGAGAAATTTGTCAGAGCCACTGTACTAAATATGGCAAAAACAATTAGATGTCAAAATAGTACAGCATGATTGACATATACTCGTTTTTTTGGAACAGCGCCCCCCAGTGGGCGGATTGTTTCAGCACTTTGCAGGTCACTACAGTGTCTCCACCTGAACATAACTGCCAAATATCATCCAGATTGGGCAACGTTCAGCCTGCCAAAATGTCTGCTGAATGCTGATTGGCTGATGGTGTTCAGCCATGTTGATTGATTAAGTTGCCCTTTGAACATCCTTTAGAGGCTGTATGTTAGATTCTGCATGCAAAGTTTCAACTTGCTAGGTTGCACGGTTGCTGAGAAACAGTGCTCCAAATTTACCTCTTGAAGTGAATGGGGCATATATCCGGAAGGACTAATTTGCATATGGCGGCCATATTGTTTACATATTTCAACTTTTTCTTAATGAATATTGAAGCGCATGCTCTCACGAGTGTTTTGATACCAAACATGCCAGGATTGGTCAAAAATCCTAGGACTAGTTTGCAAAAGTAGGTTTTGCATATTATGCAAATTAGCACAAAATCTATATAGACGGAAGTGCATGGTCCAAATTGGAAAGTTGTTGGTATTGACCCAAGGAATCCAGCAAAAAAAGAATTTTGAATGTAGGTCTTATGGTTTTTGAGTTATTGAGAAAATTGTGAAAAATGAATTTCCTTGTTTATAGCGCCACCACTTGACCAATCGGTGCCATTTTTGTTATCCACCGAGATGCACTGATCCTACATCTACCTACCAAGTTTCATTTCTCTATGACTTACGGTTTAGGCTGCACAACTGTTTTTACAGGAGAAAAAGAATAATAATAATAATAATAATAATAATAATAATAAGAAAAATCTTAGCAAAAACAATAGGGTTCTACGCACCTTCGGTGCTTGAACCCTAAATATAGCCGCAAGCGGCAATCATCGGGTTCAAGCACCAACTTGCACAATGGTGCCTACTGGAGCATTGAATGGTGATGTGTAAGAAGGTCTAATATGATTGGAGATGCCCTGTCACATTTAGAAATTATCAAGTTTTTCACCTGTTATTAATGTTGAGCAGAGGCCTTTCAACCTGATCAGTGATTAAATTCACATGTAAATCTAGTGAACTTTGTAGGATATTCATTAAGTGAGTTAGAACTAGTCAAAAGGTGTCTACATGTTATTGGTATTGATCAGGTGGCTTCAACCAGAATGTTCACAAAGTGGTATTCAGATTGACCTTTGAACCTTTGCAGAACAAGCTGAAATGTTTGACCAAACAAGTTTAAATTAACACAAAGGAGTGAATGTTCTGATATGACATGTAATTACGAAGTTATTATAAATCTAGTTCTGAATTAAATGGCGCTTCATCAAGCACCAACTAGCACAATGGTGCCTACTAGAGCATAGGATGGTGATGTGTAAGAAGGTCTAACACAATTGGAGACATTCTGTCACATTTAGAAATGATCAAAAGTCTTTCACCTGTTATTAATGTTGAGAAGAGGCACAAAGGAGTGAATGTTCTGATATGACATGTAATGTCAAGTTATTCTTAATCTAGTTCTGTATTAAATGGTGCTTCATCAGAGTGATATTGTACAGAGGTCTTTAACATTGTGAGATTACAGCAAATACTGCAGAGTTACAGCAATTTAGGTTAGAAATTCCAAGGACGCACAGATTGCTTGATGCCTGGAGAGTATTGTATGTGAAATTTTCACAAATGTTTTTAATGAACATTTACCTAGAGACTCTACAGTGTGCAGCAAGACTGAAATGGAGGTGATAGGCCAAATATCCAGAGAGTAGTTTCAATATAGCTATTTTCAAACAATTAGCAATTATGAATGAACAAAGCACTTTTTAAACATAGTTGTATTGAGAAATTTGTCAGAGCCACTGTACTAAATATGGCAAAAACAATTAGATGTCAAAATAGTACAGCATGATTGACATATACTCGTTTTTTTGGAACAGCGCCCCCCAGTGGGCGGATTGTTTCAGCATTTTGCAGGTCACTACAGTGTCTCCACCTGAACATAACTGCCAAATATCATCCAGATTGGGCAACATTCAGCCTGCCAAAATGTCTGCTGAATGCTGATTGGCTGATGGTGTTCAGCCATGTTGATTGATTAAGTTGCCCTTTGAACATCCTTTAGAGGCTGTATGATAGATTCTGCATGCAAAGTTTCAACTTGCTAGGTTGCACGGTTGCTGAGAAACAGTGCTCCAAATTTACCTCTTGAAGTGAATGGGGCATATATCCGGAAGGACTAATTTGCATATGGCGGCCATATTGTTTACATATTTCAACTTTTTCTTAATGAATATTGAAGCGCATGCTCTCACGAGTGTTTTGATACCAAACATGCCAGGATTGGTCAAAATTCCTAGGACTAGTTTGCAAAAGTAGGTTTTGCATATTATGCAAATTAGCAAAAAATCTATATAGACGGAAGTGCATGGTCCAAATTGGAAAGTTGTTGGTATTGACCCAAGGAATCCATCAAAAAAAGAATTTTGAATGTAGGTCTTATGGTTTTTGAGTTATTGAGAAAATTGTGAAAAATGAATTTCCTTGTTTATAGCGCCACCACTTGACCAATCGGTGCCATTTTTGTTGTCCACCGAGATGCACTGATCCTACATCTACCTACCAAGTTTCATTTCTCTATGACTTACGGTTTAGGCTGCACAACTGTTTTTACAGGAGAAAAAGAATAATAATAATAATAATAAGAAAAATCTTAGCAAAAACAATAGGGTTCTACGCACCTTCGGTGCTTGAACCCTAATAATAAGAAGAAAAATCTTAGCAAAAACAATAGGGTTCTACGCACCTTCGGTGCTTGAACCCTAATAAGAAGAAAAATCTTAGCAAAAACAATAGGGTTCTACGCACCTTCGGTGCTTGAACCCTAATAATAATAATAATAATAATAATAACAGTGTGGTCATATATAATTTCTCCTACCCTTCAGTGTTGCTGTTTCTGAGCCGGCAGGATGCTTCACAGTACAGGTCAGGGAATTATTAGTCCAGGTTGTGGCATTGATCTGCACCTGGCTCACCGCTGTGAACGAATTACTTTGCGACTTCATAGCCGGGAACTGCACCTCACTACTCTTACTGCCGGAACCAAGAGTCCACTCCATCTCCAGCGATTCAGGAAAGAAACCACTAGTGACGCAGCCGAATGTCAGAAGCCCGTCTGTTGGAGGTCCGCACTGGGATACAATGAAGGGAACTGAGGGCTTAGTCTGAGACACTGAGAGAGAGAGAGAGAGAGAGAGAGAGAAGCTGCTCAGAAATAAATTTATGTGAAATGCTTTTGTACCAGATTTAAATTACGTCAACGAGAATTCTACTACACTACTACTACTACTACTAATAATAATAATATTAATAATAATTTAATGTCCTTTAAATGACAGAATAAACATAACTGCAGGAACTGCAAGTAAAATATTTAAGCCTAACACCTAAAGGGTTCACACTATAAAATATTTTAAAACACAACTATAGAAAATGTGCATAATGTTGGCCAGTTTGTTCTACAGTACAGATATTTACAATTCATTTACTAACAAGAGCAACTGAAAAAGCAACGATACAAGTAATAGCAGGTCCTTAGGGCACTGTTGAAATACTGAGAATATAGACGGATCCCCTTAAATGTGCAAGTGTTCTGTAGTTGTATTCCTGTTTAAAAACCTGGATGACGGTTCTAGCCTAGTTCCAGCTTAACAATGACTGACAGCTATCTATTGCAAATCACATACAACCTTTACACTCTTGTGCATTATATTCATTATCTGAACATTTTGTAATTAATTAGTATTGTTAACAGAAATACATTAATAAATAAAATAGTCAAATTAAATTTACCATGAGCTAAATGTTTTTGAGGGGGCAGAGAACATTATATTTCCTCCATAAAATGTTTAATTACGTCTATTTCTGCATATTAATTGCAATCATACTGAGCAGTAAACCCAGAGCATGCTTTGGCGCGGTGCAGGTGAAGTGCGTGTGCAGTGTAGAACACTTTACTGACTAATAAAAAGCAGGAATTACTGTATAAAATGCAAAAATGTGAAATATCTTACAGTTTATCCCTAAGCAATTAAACAGTACAATTACATTTAAAAAATCAGCAAATGAGTAGGGAAACTGTCTTGTACCCAAATTCTTCCTTCTGTTTAAGATAAAGATTTTTTTACAAGAATTTTTAATATTGTGATAGTACCTTCCTAAGTCTTTCAGAGCTTGTGTTTAGTAATGGTTTAGAATATGGGGACATTAAGCATGTAGGCTCTTCTTTACTTCACTGGTTAGACTATCACATCATTCTTTTATATCTAATTCATTGTTTCACAAACATCGTTTTGTATTTTATGATTTGGTCTCTTGGCCTTAGTTAAGCTTTAGGAGCACTGATATATTTTTATTTATATCACTTTTAACTCTTTTTTGTCTTTTTTGTGTAATTTGCTGTCACATCTTAACCGTTTCTTTGTTCTTTCAGACTATTGCTTTGCGAGGTCTCCAAGATTATTTTAGAACTGGACAGAAAAGCATTTTTTTTTTCAAAAAAGTTTTTTGTATGTTTTAATCTCAAAAAAAAGGTTTTAAAAAAAATTATTTACCGAACGATGCACATTTAACAAACACTTATTACATGAGTGTATTTGAGTGCAATGTCTTTGAAAATATCATTTCTTTTAAATTTTCGATGATGTTAATGGGATATATGTACTAATGAAAAAGTGCGAGGAATGTACGCTATTAACATGTCTTAATTATACATAAATCAATTGTCAAAGTAATCGATGTCCAAAGAAACAAGTATAAAGATATCACTGTCATGCAAAAAATGTATCTTCTTTTTTTTTCAGTTGCCTCAAAATTATTTTATGTTTAGAACGTGTTTTCCTTCTCTTGTACAATTGTAAAATCACTATCTACATAAGCAACATAATAGATAGCCAACATGTAGTAAAATTAATCATGACGTTACTTTTACAATAGCGATTTTATTTTTTTAAATGGTCAAAAGTGCAAGGTATTATACTGGCTACATATATGTAACAAACAGCTTGCTTTAAAAACATAAAATGCAAAACAAACAAATATTTAATATGCCATATAAATAATTATCATATTAAGGCATTAATAAACATTACACGGAAGCGTTATTAACACTTTAAATTGCCACTGCAATGTTTCATTTCATTTACAATGTTCATTTAACAGGAATAGTGTTCATTTAATACTGGCAAATTTACTATGCGTTTGACCTTTCACAATGAAGTTATTGCATTAGATAACACATTACGCCTGTTTGTAAATATGTTTAAAATTAGTTATATCTCATTTAGGGACGATTATGACAAGATAAGATATAAAAACATGCAAATAATTTCTAAGTAAAAAAAAATGGCATTGTTCTTGTAGAACGATGCATTATTGTTTAATTCATTTTACAGTCATGGTATATAAAATCATATAAATTCTAAGAGCGTTTTTGCAGTTTAATCAACAACCAATAAACCCAGTCCCCCAATTAGGAGCTTTTGTTTGTCTTTTCCATATTCTAAACCCTGTGCTACTTTAATCAAGTGCTTGCAGCAATTAATAAAATGTGTTACATAAGAGTAGTTATGTTTGTTGCACTTTAAACATTTTAGTTAAATACATTAAAGTATTTTAGTTTTAGACCAATCATGCATTTATTTTTTTAAATAATTAATCAGGAACAGAGTGAATAAGGTATTTTCTCTAGAGAACTACTTGTACATTGTGCAAAAATAGTCGACTATGTCTGATCTATCATGATCTGAAATCGACTGACTATGCTACATTTAATCGACAGTAAGAACCAAGATAAAAGCCTTCCTTCTCTGAAAAGTCTATTATGGGTTAACAGTAAATTAATGTTTGGTAACACTTTTCAATAAGCGTACATTAATTAACAATACTTAGGACAGACTTCATCGCTAAGGCATACTAAGTATAGCCTAGTTTATGCAACTGTCTTTTGTATTTAAGCAAAGGGGGAAAAAACTATTACAACAACCTATAATGATTTAAACACATATTTGGGTAAAGTAATTCAACAGTTCTGATCCAATTCTTTCTTACCTGAAGTGACAGTGACCAGCGTTCCTTTTCCCCAGTAGTCAAACCAACACAGTGAGTGAAATGACTTTTCCACAATACATAAAGGCGTAAAGTAAGTCGATTACATAACGTCCATCAGATTACCGCAGCCGTTATTGAGCAAACGGAAAATGACTAGCCAGTATTAATTAGTAAATGTCTATAGTAATATTGCATCTGAAAGCAATCTAAACATTACAAAAAGGTTTCTTCATTTGGACACCTTGCACTTTTCCCTTTTAAAATAAACACAAGATCTGGAGCTGACAGTTAATGCAGTTCAATCTCTAAAATTCATCAGGGTTTCATGAAACTGAATTTAATTTACTTGAATTTTAATAAAATCCCCTGAACCTAGAAAGTCTTAGCAATAATCTGCAGACGTTTGTTAGAGTTTATTGGAATTGTTTCTTACCTGAAGACACGGTCACCATCGTTCCTTTCCCCCAGTAGCCAAAAGCGTAGTCACAGTGACAAACTACCCATCACTACCCGTACAATATACTAACACCACCCAAGAGTTCCTAAAATGTTCTTAATGCACTGAAATACTGTACAATCATTGTGGGCAATATACTGTCCTTTTAAGGTTTGATGTTTGTTTCTAATAAACGTATTCTATTTTAAGTTAGAATCATTCATTTTTTGTGTTTTCTAATGCACTGTATTCTATACTCTTGGGCAAAATATCATAATTTAAAGGTTATGCCTAATATTGTCTGGTGTCTATTTTAACTTGTTTTCTCAAACCCTCTCATTAATCAATTTATTTTCAGACATTTCAACAAACCAAAAAGCACAGAAAATAATAAGATGGAGCTACTTACCTGATGAAACAGTCACTTGGGTTCCTTTCCCCCAGTAGTCAAAGTAGCCATCACCATGGTTGAAGCTGTGAAGCAACCTATCAAAAACTGAGGACTGATGGGGTATTGATACTGCTGTAGTGTTGAAGTCATTTTCACAAAAAAAAAATATAACAGAACAAAACAAACAAACAAACAAAAAATGTTTGATTTTTGAGGGGAAATTAATTTTATTGTCTATAGACAAACACTATAGATCAACGCACTTCTAAATCATAATTTCTGCTAATTTGTTTAGTTTGTCTTTGTTAAAAGGCAGTAAGTTGTGTAAGAGAAATAGCAGATTAAATAAATTTTCTAACATTCATTAAATTTAGAAAGTAAATAACAAAGTGCAGAAAGGTTTCATATTTTGATATTTTGAAAATCAGTACAAGCTGTAATTTGAATTTTGAATGCAAGTTTTTGCAAGGGATTTCTTTTTTTGAAATATACCTTCTATACCTTCTTTCAATCAGAAAATCTGATTTGTTTTAGTTTCTTTCTGATGGCAAATGCTGTACTTTGACACAGGGATGCTGCCTGGGTATGTAAACACCTGGGGCTCAGCCCAGTTAATTATATATATATATATATATATATATATATATATATATATATATTACAATAAGTATCCTGATATATAATGTTTAAGACTATAATGTGTAGTTTATTAGCTGATCAGTTGGATCCAGAGGAAAACATACAATTTTAGGGCAGAGACCAGGGTTAAGAAACTCATTTAAACTAAGTATAGTACTAAATTCTGGCTATTCACAACATCCAGCTTCTAGCTAACTGGTTAGCTAAATTATTTTTTGTTAATTATAGCTTACAGTAATCCTGCAATCCTAAATTAATAAAAACTATTTGAAAATGAAATAGTTATTGGCTGATTAGGTACAGTGGTGTGAAAAAGTGGTTGCTTTCTTCCTGATTTCCTACTTTTTGGCATGTTTGTCACACTTAAATGTTTCAGAACATCGAACCAATTTAAATATTAGTCAAAGGTAAACACAAAATGCTATTTTAAATGAAGATGTTTATTATTAAGGGAGAAAAAAATCCAAACCCACATGGCCCTGTGTGAGCATTTTGTGTTTTTGTGTTGTCTTTGACTAATATTTAAATTGGTTTGATGTTCCGAAACATTTAAGTGTGACAAACATGCAAAAAATCAGGAAGGGGGCAAAAACTTTTTCACATCACTGTACATCAGGGCAAGTTAAACATATATAGATTTATAATCTCAAACCTTGAATATCTATCCAAGCTAGCTCATTCTAAATCACATGCTGTACTTTATTAAACACACAGTGGGTTTGATCTGTGTGTTTTGATTCAGAGACAAGTTTTTTTAACCAGCTTTCATCTCATCACAATTTACATGGTTAGCTCTTGTAACGCTCCAGCCCGGATAGGGAGCCTTTGGGCGGGTGAAACACGAAGCACCCTGGATCAGATGAGAGACTCTGACTCACTCTGGCGGTACTCCACTCGTTTATTAGTTCATACATGAACTAAGTAGACACCAAAAGCACTTATTAGGCGTTACTACAAAAATAAAATAAACAAAATAAAGGAGCTTAGGTCCAGTGGGTCTAGTGGTACAGCACAACAACTCTCTGTGTCTAACATTATCAGCGTAGCTACCCATGTGCCCACACGCTTGGCGCGAGGGTCTCTTAAAGGGACAGTGTACACATAACTAAAATACTGGCCGTTACATATTTCCCCCGGCCCTTTTAAAGGCTGTCCCCAGCCGCAACAAAAGGAACATAACTGGTACTACCATAACTTTACATAGCAATAGTACACAGAGACAATAAAATAAAATGCAAATACTTGGCAAACATGACAGTACAGCATATAGCTGAATGAAACAAAAAAACAGCCCATTTAGTGCAAAATTACAATGAAAGAATACCTTTTTTTTTTCTTTTTACATAAGGTCCTAACAGCACCTAAACAAACCAACATCACTGCCTGTATTGAATAATCTTTGGAAACAGAACTGAGTGTACCAATTGTACTAACTGTACTAACTACACCATGAGTACCTTATTCAAAGCCTAGCCTCTGTGTGTGATAGGGATTGGTCCACTTTCTCTGAGACCACCCTGAAGTGATTCTGGGTACACGTCTCTGTCTCAGTGAGTAGCGTGTGTCTGCATGTTCAAAGTTGTGATCAGTGTTAGTCAGAGAGGTCTTGGACACACCTGCCATCATCAGAAGTACATTCCTGTTGGTCCAACTCAACCGTCTGCTTCTCCATATTCCTCTCCAGCTCTTGGTGAATACTGACTGTTCTTGGATGGGATGCCTGATTCCCATGTGTGGAATGGCTGAATGTTGACAACATGAAAAACACCTGCGTCATCGCCAGTGTCTACGCTTGTCAGTCTGTAATTTACATCTGAAAGCTTTTGTGAGATACGGAATGGGCCAGTAAATACAGGGGCTAATTTAGCAGTAAAATTAGCAAGTGCATCAGATCTGGGGTGTGTTTTTACTTTTACCAGATCATCCACCTGATAGGACACATCACGACGCCTCTGATCATAATAATGCTTTCGCCGCACATGACTGGCTTCCAGAGCTGCTTGGGCATGGTCGTGCGCCTCTCTGATTGAGGCCCTTAAGTTCTCTGGGTATGGGATGTCAGGCTCGTCTACCCCAACAGGCGAAGGTTTAGTGATTAGGTCCAGTGGGGTGTCAAGCTCACGACCGTACAACATCATTGATGGACTGTGCCCTGTGCTTTCATGGGGAGCTGTGCGTATCGCAAAGCAGATTTGAGGGATGTATCTGTCCCAAGATGTGTGCTTGTCACCCACATAAGAACGAATTGCAGTTTTTAGTGTCCGGTTGACACGCTGTGTGGCATTTGTTTGTGGGTGGTATGCTGTGGTCAGCCTGTGCTCGGTCCCGAGAGTAGACACCACGTGTTTAAAGAAGTCGCTAATGAATGGAGATCCTCTGTCAGATATCAGGTAGGTTGGGGCGCCATGACGTGCAAACACCTCGCTCATGAACTTGTTGCCTGCTGTCCGAGCAGTGGCTTCCTTAACAGCTGACACATCCACCCATTTAGAGAAATAATCAACGAAAACAAGAATGTATGCATTTCTGCAGGGAGTGCAGGGCAGCGGACCCACAAAGTCTACTCCTGTGTACTCCCATGGCTTACAGGGACGTATAGGAATCATAAAGCCAGCGGGTTTCCTCTGACTGGGTTTTGAGAGCTGACAGACCGTGCAAGAGGCGACGTATCTTTTGACATCCCCAGACATTTTGGGCCAGAAAAACCTAAGACGAAGCCGAGCCAAAGTCTTTGTAGCTCCTAAGTGTCCAGCTGTCTGGTGATCATGGTAGTACTTCAACAAAGCAGGTCTAAGTGACAAAGGAGCAAAGAACTTGAGCTGTTTCATTGGGTGCAGCACTCATGAGGCTTTTGGGTCACTGTAGTAAAGCAGTCCATCCTGAATAGTGTACTTGTGTGTCTCATTCTGAAGGTCTCGCAGCAACTTGCCAGTTGCAGGGTCGTCCAACTGCAGCTGTCGCAGGTGTTCCTTGTCTGTGGGCATGACAGGTGGCAGGGCACGGAGATCCAGGCTGCCAATTATTGCAAAGTCGGGCAGTACATCCAGAATGGCACCCTCCCCGGGCTGCGGGTTACGAGACAGAGCATCAGGCACTTTGTTCTTGGCTCCGGGCTTGTGGACCACACTAAAGTCAAAGTCTTGAAGCCGCAATGACCACCTAGCGAGTCTTCCATAAGGGTTGGGCCGAGACATCAGCCACCTTAGGCTGCTGTGGTCAGTAAAGATAGTCACATGAAGACCCTCCACATACGGCCTGAAGTATTCCAGAGCCCAAATGACAGCTAGACATTCTTTTTCAGGAGTGGAGTACGTTTTTTCCGCTTTATGGAGGGTACGGCTCGCATAGGCAACTGCCACATCACGGCCTTCGTCATCTTTCTGCATCAGAGCTGCACCAAGGCCTGCATCGGATGCATCAGTGTGGACAGAGAAAGGCCTGCCAAAGTCGGGGAACCTCAAGATGGGTGCTGAGGTCAGACAGCCTTTTAGAAAGTCCATAGCAGATTCACATTTTCCGTCCCAGACAAATGTAGAATCATGTTTTGTGAGTGCGAATAAAGGCTCCGCATGACGGGCATAGTTTTGAATGAATCGTCGATAGTAACTTGTGAGCCCTAGAAACTGTCTGACCTGCTTCACTGTGCTTGGAGTTTTAAAGCTGGTCACAGCCTCCACTTTATCTAGGTCTGGCAGAATACCTGAAGGGGTGACCCGGTACCCAAGGAAGGTAAGCTCCTTCAAGCAGAACTGGCATTTTTTCAGTTTCAAGGAGAGACCAGCGGAGTCAAGTCTCGAAAGGACTTCTCTTAAGTCAGCCAGATGTTGTTCAAATGTCGGCGAGGCTATGACTATGTCATCCAAGTAAACTGCACAACATTTATAAATGAGCCCGGACAGAACATTATTCATGAGCCTTTGAAACGTCGCAGGCGCGTTTGAAAGGCCAAACGGAAGAACCCGGAACTGGAATAGGCCACAATGAGAAATAAAAGCTGTTTTAGATCTTGACTGTTCTGCCACAGAAACCTGCCAGTAGCCACGAGCTAGGTCTAGTGTAGTGAGAAACTTGCCTCTTGCAAGGAAATCCAGAGATTCATCGACTCTAGGAAGAGGATATGAATCTTTGACTGTTAGCTGGTTCAGGCCAAGGTAGTCCACACAAAATCTGGGCTCAGAGCCTGGACGATTTACTATAACTACAGGTGATGCCCAAGGGCCAGATGCTGGCTCAATGATCCCATCCTGTAACATTTTTTGGATTTGTTCCTCAATGACTTTCTTTTTAGCAGGAGAGGAACGATATGGGGGCAGATTGACTGGCTTTGCTTCCGCTGTGTCAATAGCATGCTCTGTAAGTGAGGTGTGGCCTAGATGTCCATCAATCAAATGCTTAAAGTCCTGCAAAAGACTCAGTAGCTGGACTTTATTCTCTGCATCCAAGCGAGCACTATCCACCTTGTCACTGAGCATTAGCGGCAAAGCTTCAAGGCTCATCAAACTCTCCCTTTCAAAGTCACTCACTGTGTAATCATCAAGTTCAGTGTCATCAATTTCAGGAGGCCCCTCAGCAAAGACAACAGTTCAGGAAGGGACATGTATGCTAACTGAGACTCGTAACATGAAATCCATCCCTAATATTAAGGGTGCGGCGAGGGTGTGCAGTATAACAAAACAGTGATAAAAACGCTTGCCCATAAAGCCTACTGTCAGCCACACAATGCCAACAGGACTACATGAAGCGCCATCTGCAAATTGAATGGGTGGGGCTACCCAAGGCTGAGTCTTTTCTTTAGCTTGTTGTGTCAGGTCTGCTCTTACAGCTGAAAGTGAAGCGCCAGTGTCAAGTGTAGCATCTAGTGCTTGAGAATTTAGGTTGACTTTCACTCTAAAAGGTGTGTTCCAGAAAGCGGTAGAATGATTGTCTTCCACATGCCCAAGAACAGGAGGGTCATGTGTCAGATCAGCACTTAAGAGAGGCGAATTTACTCTCTGGAGGGAGGGTTGCCTCGGGGAAATGTCCTCCCTCCCCTGAAGTTTTCCAAATGTTTGCCAGTCTGTCTTCTTCCCTTCTCTTCAACACCATAATCAAGAAAGTGAGACTCGTCTTCCATTAGCTTTTGAGCATCACCTGTTGCTAAATCAGTGTCAGTGCGCTTTGATGTGCTTGGAACCGCCCTGCAATTTGGGCAGGTGCGGGATGTAAAACCAGGCAATGAACAGTTAAAGCAGAACTTCTCACTCCCAGATTTACCTTTTTTCTGCTCAGAGGGCTGCTCTAGATAGCATGGGCCGAGCACAGAGTGTAGTTCATGGGCACGCATTAGAAGATCCACCACAGAAGAAATGGTTGTGCCGTACAGTGCAACCCTGTACTTTTCAAGAGCTCGTCTGCAAATGATTGTGACTTGTTCTCGCTCTGGTGGTGGGCACCTAAGCTTATTGAATTCACCGAGCATATGAGCTACAAAGGTTGGAAGAGGCTCATTGGGTGATTGAAAACGATCCAGTATACCCCGTAGGATGCGTTCTTGAATGTCGGCAGAAAGGAAAACTTTCTTGAATAAGTCACAGAACTGATCCCAGGACACTACGTGATTTTTCAGGACATTGAACCATTTTCTGGGTTCTTTAGCAAGAAATATTGGGAGTTCAAGCAGTAGCTGATCATCACTCAGATCAAGAGATGTCTTGTATATACTTAACAACTGTAGCCATTCTTCAGGCTGAACATCACCTTCACCAGTGAATACAGGTGGTTCAAGTTTTGTTTGGTGAAGCACTGTTGTGAGGGCCTTGGCAGTGTGATTTAACTCCACTGAACACTGGGGGGAAAGGAAGCTTGAGCTATGGCGCAGCTTATCTTTGGGTGCCATTATTTGTTGTGGGGTAAGCCTGGCACAGTGTGGGGTGGAAGTGGCAACTGGAGCCTTGTAGGCTGAAGAAGTAGCATAAGGAACATCTAACGGGCTAACTGTCTGTTGCCAGTGACTGAAGAGAGTGTTTTGAATGTGCAGAGATTCCTCTAGACAGTCTTGTAACACAGAAATTTCAGCTAGCAACTGCTTTACTTGTGATTTAAGTTCTAACCTAGTCTGCTTTGGCATTTTATGCTTATTTTCAGGATCAAAGTGCACAAACAAACCAGCTGAGCTACAATGAGGTTCTGTGTAAGTTGTCATTTTGTGTGAAAAATATGGATTCACAAATTAGCATTCAGTTCAGTAATGAAAATTAAACACTTGTATATAAAAAAAAACTGCAGAAAAATTCACGAGATCAGTTCAGTTGTGCGCGCGGCAGTCCCTCCGCCATTTCGCGCTGCGCCGCGTGGAGTAAATACAGTTCAGCTCCCGCTCAGTGCAGCATGTAAGCTCGACTTTAGTTCCAAGAAGCAACACAAACAGTTCGTACTGACCAACGAGACCCGGTTTGACAGCACCTGGCTGTGACAAGTGCTACACTCAGGGTTCTTGTACCATTATAGAATACAATAGTCATTATAAGAGTTTAAGACCTCAACAAATATAGTTTATCCAAAAATTTAGTCAGAATTTCTTTCAATTGAATGTATTAAAAAAAATTAAAAAAATAAACTAAACTTTTTCCATTTGCTATAAATTTTCTTTTCAATTGTGATCCATTGCGATGCAGAACAGAGACAACATAGCATATGTAAGTTCCATGAGCTCTTTTATAGCTTCCTGCAAAAAAAGAGAAAATTATCAATTAAATTGTAGTGATAGTGTTGATAGTACTACTACTGCTACTAATACCACTGCTACACCTTCTACTACTACTACTTCTACTACTACTACTACTACTACTAATAATAATAATAATAATAATAATAATAATAATAATAATAATGAAAAACGTTAAGGAATTTTCTCTCTAAATAATAATCAGTGTCCATTTATCATTATTTGATTTGGCCATATCTTTAATAGTGGTGCCATAAAACCATAAAACCCCACAAAAACAAACTAATTAAGTGTGCAGATTTTGTTTTTTACCCCGGGTAGGGTGGGAGGACCCAGTGGCACTTACCATGCACAAACAGGGTCTCCAGCTGAAATGTTTGAGAACCGCAGCTGTAAAATGCAGCCTAAAAATATTTATTATTTTGACCTTCCAGTTAGCTAGCTCGCTGCTAACGTTAGCCGGCTCTTCACTAAAGTAAGTATGTAAGCTAGCTTGCCACTAAAGTTGCCACTAGAGCTGTCCGTTAACCATAGTTTTTCCCCCGGTAATGTTAGCTAATTTGTCGCTAAAGTAAGTAGGCTAGCTAGATCGCCACTAATGTTAGCTAGCTCTCCGTTACCCATAGTTCTCTCCCTGGTAATGTTAGCTAACTCGCAGCTAACATTAGTTTGTTAGCTAACTCGCTGCTAAAGTTAGTATGTTAGCTAACTCACGGCTAATGTTAGCTCTCCGCTAACCTTAAGTCTCTCCATGGATTAGTTTACAGCCACTTTGTTTTCCCACCAGCATTAAAAACATGGTCTAAAATGTAATACCTACAGGAAATTTACAGTAAATTTAAGAACATTTAAGACATTAACAACCTGGAGTTTAATTTAAGACATTTTAAGATTTTTTAAGGACCTTTGTTCCCAGAGTAAAAAAAAATGTAAATATTTCTTTAATCTATTTATTGTTACTTTATTTTTTCTATAAATGTCTGTTTAATATTTAGTGCAGTTTTCTCAAAACCCACAGAGTCCCAAGGTGGTTGTTTTTTAGGATATAAAATATTTTTATATTGAAAGTCTAATGTCTGGTCTTAATAAAAAAATGTAAGTTTAACTGTAAAATAATGTGATAGTATTATCCTAGTATTTTATTACTGTGGCACACTGTCTTAAAGCTCATTTGGGAGCCCAGAAGCACTTGAAAGGCAAGGCACTCATGCAGCTGTCCAAGCGTGGCATCTCAAACCATCCCTTACTGTGCTTGAGGTCAAAACGCATTCACTTCCTCTTTAAGGTGGGATCATCACAGCTGTTATTGTTCTTACTGAGGTAAAAGTACAAATTCAGCATTTATCAGGAATAAAGCTGCAGTACTTTTACATTGATTTTTGGAATCATACAACCAACAACTTTTGCATTATAAATGTGTACATGGTAGTATTATTTTTATGAACCCTGACATATGCATGATCTTAGGACACTAATGAAACTGGCCAAGCTTATTGTGGTGGAGGAAGTGTGAAGACTCTAAAGCTTCACCAGGAAACACCTGCATTACTAACTGTACATCACACCCTCACTGCTGAACACTTTATTAGAAACACTATCGTTCTACTGGGTATGGGGTTTGTTTACTATTTTCTTAAATTCTTCTCTGTGTGGAAGCATTTAATAAACCAGAAAATCCCAAATATAAACAAAGCAATAGGGTAAGGCAGAAACGTAGTTGAAAGAAAAAAACAAGGGTCATACACGGGAAACACAGAGAGAAAATAAACGCTCAATATGGCGCTGGAAAACAGAGAAAACACCTCGCAACAAACATGACAAACAAACGGGTATTTATATATTTTCAGTAAATTACAAACACCTGAACGCAATCTAGAATTCCGGTAATGTAGAACGCGTGAGTGAGCCAGTTGGCTGAGTTAGGACTTGTGGTGTTGTCAGGTGCATGCTGGGAGGTATAGTTCTGGACCAGGGATTGTCCATAGATGGCAATAGCAGAGTTAGACAGTAAGACAGTAAGAGACATATTAGCTTCACATTTACGCATACTTATATACAGTCTATGGTTTCTACTATTAAAGTCTAAACTATAAATTATATTGCCAAAAGTATTTTTTCACCCATCCAACTTATTGAACTCAGGTTTCCACCACTTCCATTGCCACAAGTATATAAAACCAAGAACACAGGCGTGCCGACTGCTTCTACAAACATTAGTAAAAGAATGAGCTCAGTGAATTCCAGCGTTGTGCCGTGATAGGCCGTGAAGTGAAATTTGTTCACTACTAAATGTTCCACAGTCAACTGTCGGTGGTCTGTGTTAGAACAAACATGATTAAGAGAACAATTACATAGTTTAAAAACAATAACTAACAGTGACACCATTTGTTGTTAACATTTAAAGTTAAATACATTTAGCGTATTTTGGACTGCCACTGTCTGCCTAACACATAAATAAATTAGAGTCAAATAATTAAGTAAAATATATTTCAGAATTCAAGATGATTGGACAAATAGGAATGCTCTAGTTTTATAAAATAGATTTTTCCTTCTACTCTAAAGTATTTGTTTTGGAAATATAGGGTTACGTACTGTATATACACTTATTTTTTTCTACATATTTTTCATTTAGAAATAAAACAGTTCAGTGCTGATTCAACAGTCAATAGTGCATCAGTGTCAACAGCAGGTTTTTGTAATGGCGTAAATCATTGTGACCCCCCAGCCCACGTACACAGTGATACAAGCAATGACAAAAAACAACACACATTACCCCCATTACACACATTATCTGTTCTGCTGGTTCTTTCAAAGGCATATACACTATAATGTCCATTAATGTTTCTATGAATTATTGTTATTTTTTTAATTTCCAATGGGATCAATAAAATATCTACTAATATATGTATCTATATTTAGATACACTGTAGACTGCATTTTTTAAATTTAGATTAAATACTTTTTTTAAATATTAGTATTAGATAATATGTAAAAATCTAATTCACATGCTTGTTATAAACACCCCTGCTTTTAAAACATGATTCAATTTTGAGCTGCTTTTAATAAGAATTTCTGGCATTTAAACAAAACATTGTGCACTACTTATCACTAATAAACACTATGAAAATGACTATTTAGACTGCAACAACCAAACATTGACTAAACACCTAAAACACTCATAAAACAAATGCCCAGTGTTCTTTTAGCAATTTCACATTTTGTCCTTAAACTAAAAATGTTGTACAGTCTTTTTGTAAAGGATAAACCAATGATCAGTATAAACAGAAAAAAGAGAACTATGATAAATAAGGAATACTATGGAGTAATATGGAATATGTTTTCTATGCCGTTACTCAAAGAACAATTTAAAACATGTATATGTCAGAGTTTACAGAGACACTGATGTGCACTGGAGTAAATGAAACATGCAGTGGCTTGCTTAAAATATTGTTCTTTATTTATTTATAAAATTAATATCCCCTCCCCATTCAGTTAAATAACAGAATGGATGGAAAGATGAAAGAAATGTAAGATGTTTATATAAATGTCTGTCATTATGTAGAGTTTTATTTGTGTTATGGTGGTAAAGTAGTGTTTTTGTCACAGTTTGAATCACTGTGCCACCCCCCCACACAGTCATACATGCCATGCCAAAAACACAGAGACACAAACTAATGCAGTTCCTTTAGGTATGTTTGTCCTGTTTAAGTCTGCATTAGCATATGAACTTCACACAAAACAGCAAAATACAAGCTAATAATATTTTCTGATGAAAATCTTATTCAGCTAATCGAGTTTATTCCAACAACATGAGAAAAGATGAAAACAACATTTACTTATTAAACATTTCAGAAAAGTAACTTTTAGCTGCTTTGTTCTGTAACAATTCAGCCTGTTCTCAAGAGAAATATGTACATGTATGCCATTTTAGATTTTTTACAATTTGTCAATTTTATGGATTGCAATAATTAAATAGGGATGAATTATTAACACACAGTTTCTTCATAGGTTTTTATCTTCTCATTCCTTTTTTACAAGCTTCATAATGAGGAACATAGCAGTAGCTGCCACGTTTTCTGAAATATATTCTTTAAATCATTGTAAGACAATGCTTGCGTGTATTTCTCCATCAATCATCAACCGTATCAGTTTGATATGTACAAAATATGTTTGTGGAAATGTTGGTAATTTATTGGGGTGTGCTTTAGTCATATATGTATGTATTAAATGAGCTATTTTTGCAAAAAATACTGTAGAGTTTTCCATAGATATGAATGTTAGAATAAAAGAGTTTTCTTTAAAATATAACACAAAAAATAAACACAGAAATAAACTGAACTACATACTTGTCCTAAAGTTTAACAGCAAAAGTTTTTGTTTTTGCTTTTATAGTGTTGCTATTAAAGATGCAATATACCAAACATTTTAATTAAGGTACTTCATACCATCTTTATTTTCTGATATACATGTTTTTTTTTCTATTTATAGATTTTGGTTTCACTATTTAGCAGTATTGCTCTGTAAACACTGTAGATTATGTTTTACAGTGTAGATTATGTATAATATGCCATGTAAAATTAAACTAATGTTCCCCAATTGTGACAGAAGCAAAATAAACAATTTAACAGACATTTGCAAGATCCCTTTCAGTATTAACAGAGTGTTTCAAGCTTTAGAAAAAAAATGACAGTTGAACACTGTGTGTAAAATCATTGTTTATTGAGTGGACGGAAACCTGAACATTGTGAAAGAGATTTAAGACTGGAAACCACCTCAGATCTTCTAATGTTAGGTCAGTGGGTTTCCAGTAGATATAAATGTGACCTGAGTGACCCTGCACCACCAGATTAATGCCTTGTGTGACTGGAGCCCTGTTATCTTGATGACTCCAGCCTGGAGGTTTTTGTCAGTGTATAAATCATTGTGGTCGTAGTAACCACAGCCAAATTTCTCTGCACAAAAACCAAAGTCGGTGCGGCATCCCTCCTCCACTCTCTTTCTGAATTATAATGCAGTTCGGTCCATATGCAAGAATTAAGACTTAAATCTAGATCAAATATTGTAGTAATATGAGATCTTACCTGACCTTGCTTATAAACAATTCACTGCTTTAACAAATATCTATTATACCTGTCTTGGTTCTTCAAGTTTACTGAAGAATGAACATCCTGTAGAAATATCGGTAACACTTTATAATACTGTTCCATATTTAATAGGTAACTAAGCAGGAACTAAGCAGTAACTAAGTAATAGTGTTGCATTAACACCTTAATATGTTCTATTAACTACCAGGGAGTACTGAATAATTACTCAGTAGATAGTACTGAACTAATATTTATAGTAGTTCACTATTAACTCCACATTAATTACTGAGACTTACATATCTCCTGGAAAACTACTTTCTAATTACGTCTTCTTCATAGTAACTTTTCATTAATTACTGCTCAAATCAACATTAACTACTGAAAACCCTTACATGCCACTATATATTTAAATCAATGTATACACACAATAATTTAATTAGTGATGATATTAAAGGCATATTTAAAGCCAGTGACACCGTTTGTAGTAGTAGTAACATTAATCACCTTATTATCCTCAGTATCTTCCAAATATTAGCAACATATAGTAAAATACTACAGTGTGTATTAGCCTGCTTAATGACATTTTTGAAAAACAAAAACATTGTAACGTAATATTTTTATATTTTAAGATACATTTTTACATAAGAATTAATTCTCCAGAAGGCATCTTAGACTCTAAGAATGAAGAATTTGTTTTAATAATCATTGCTTTAATATTAAGCACCAACCTTTTAAAATTTTTTCTTTAGCTTTGCAGTCTCACAGACACTTTTTTTAGTGTGCACTATTGGGGTAATTACGGTAATTTCACAGCGCTGGACCGCTGGCCTCTATTTATCTGCTGCTGCAGGTTATTTGATTAGTGGTGATATTAAAGCCAGATCCTCAATATCTTCTAAATAGTAGCAGTAGTCTGTTTAACCCCTTATTTTATAATGTTCTGTCAGTGTGTTACAGGTGTTTATTCTAAAACTGTGCACCACTTCAGTCCTCCTGGAGATGTGCTCAGTAGAAGTGATGGTTCACAAACAGCTTTACTGCAGGTTGTGTCCATCCTTATTCTGGGGGAAATCATGTTTAAATTAATAAATATTTGTGTTAGAAAACGGACTAGGCATCTGTGTGTTTTTTTTAGCTAATTAATTAAGGGTCCCTGTCTTCATTTTCGGGAGTTAACAGAAGCACATGGTAACCGTTACTAATGACTGAGGAGTTACTGTGTTCTTCTTTAGGAGTTACTGCAGATCATGTTACAGTATCAAAAGTGAGAAACATTGTAAATAATTACTATTTCTAACACACATTTAACCTAGCTAACTAACACACATTTAACTTAGCTAACTAACACACACACATTTAACCTAGCTAACTAACACACATACGCATTGAACCTAGCTAACTAACACACATATAATCCAGTTTACTAACACACAAATAATTTACCTAGCTAAAGCTAACTACACACACAACTTAGCTTACTTAGCTAGCTAAGTAACACACATCAACTAGCTAACTTAACTAACGCTAACTACACATCCTACAGCAGTTTAACAACACACAAAGTGTCCTCGTCCGATATGGGGGTAAAATAAGCTGGAAAAGATCTCAATATCTTGATTACTTGTTTATTTTCAGTCAAATACAGAAAAATGAAAGCAGCAGAGTTTCTCTTAATCCTCATCCAGCAGCAGCAGCAGCAGAGAATTTACACTGAGAACCAGGAGAGCGGCCTCTGCTGTGAAATTACCGTAATTATCCTAATAGTGCGCATAAAATGGTTTTCAGCTGAGTAGTTAATGTTGATTTGAGCAGTAATTAATTAAAAGTTACTATAAAGAAGACATAATTCGAAAAGTAGTTCTCCAGAAGCTATGTAAGTCTCAGTAATTATTGTGGAGTTAATAGTGAACTACTGTAATCATTAGTTCAGTACTATCTACTGAGTAATTATTCAGTACTCCCTGGTAGTTAATACAAAATATGTAGGTGTTAATGCAGCACTATTACTTAGTTACTGCTTAGTTCCTGCTTAGTTACCTATTAACTATGGAACAGAATTATAAAGTGTTACCGAAATATCTTTATCAGTGAAGAAATTATTTGACTCATTGTGACCACACACCACCTAATTAGTTAATCTAGTTAATTAATCTTCATTTTTTTTTATTTCTTATTTCCTCATGTGTGATAGTATACACAGGTTATTATAATGTGTGAGTAGAAATGGTGCAATTTATGATTTGATGATTGCCTATTTTCCAGTACTTTATTACATTACTTTGATTTTTGATGATGACTTTTTTTTTTGATGATTACTTTGATGATGATTTTAACGACACATTTACTAAAAAAAAAAAAAAAAAAACACTCCGTGTAAAAATGTTCTCAACACTTTACAGTTTTTGTGCTTGCTAAGACCCAAAAACTGGTACTGTATTTTTTGCACTTTTCCCAAAAATTTACAGTGTGTCCTATAATCCAGTGCGCCCTATATGAATTTCAACAGGAGCAGTGAAGCCACTCCGCTAAAGTTTTAAAGAATTATAGAGGAGTTTCAGTGAAGTTTTTGAAGTCTTTAGCACCAGCATTGGAGCAGCATTAGCATTAGCTGCTAACCGCAGCGTTAGCTTTTTCGCTGTTCAGAAATGAGTATATTGGACTGTAGTCTGCGCATTCTTGCACTATGTGGGATGAACTGCTAGCTGAGAAGGCTAACCCCACTAATCTAAGCTTACTGTAAATAAACTGAAGCACTTTACTCGTCCAAATAAACAGTTTTCAGGAGAGTTTTCTGTGTAAATGAAAAACTCTCATTTGACAGAATATGTTTGAAAGAATATGTTGATTTTTTTTAAGAATTACAATTTGTTGAACGATGATTTAAGGTATTTAACCCTGGATGCAGTGTCAGCTGCTCCTGCCTCCATATTCTGTACTTACTCCCAGAACTATGCACATTCTCAGGATGTGTGCTCCCAGACCAGCCCCAAGACCCCCTACTCTGACCCCAAGAACTGTACCCAGGCTGGCCTCTCAGACTTTACCCCAGACTTTTGCCAGTCTCAGGCACTTACCTATGTTTATGTCTGTACCTGTATCTGTTCCTGTTTTAGTTCCTTTTCTGTCTGCTTCCCTGTTCCCATTTCTATTTCCTGTCCCTGTCACTGTGTTTGTGCCAGACCCTGTCAATGTTTTTGCCCCAGTTCCTCTGTCCAGTCTTTGTTACAGGGGGATTTTCAAGAGTGGGTTTGGGAGTGTGTGGTATTTCTGCCATAAGCCTAATAATTCCCCCAATAACATAATACAATGCAAACTTGACCAGGAAGAAAAGGGAAACATTCCTTGATTGAAGATTAAATAGATGCTAATTTGGAGAATAGAAGACACCTGGAGTCTATGATGATTTAGGTCTACTGTATGTATGATCAGCAGATATATTGTAGTTTGTAGTTTAATTTTCCAAAAAAATTATGAAACTAATTGCAGGTACAAAAACACTAATTAACTTTATGCAAGCTATTATTATTTGCTGGTTGGTTTTGCCATCTGTTTGTGTGAGGCAGGGATACATGACTTGTGTTAACTTGTGTTAATTGTGTTAACAGCTTTTAGCTTTTTTTCTTTTCCTTGATAATCAATGTGTTACATTTGTTCTAGACCTTAAATAGCACATTACCCTAACACCTTCAGAACATTAACAAAGTGTGAAGGATCTTAAAAGTTTATTTTTACTGGAAAACATAAAATAAATTTATTTTCTGTTCTTTCAGTTGATAAAAATGTAACAGTGTGAAAGCTTTCCAGGCATTCTCACTTCATCTTTGTGCTCAGAAAGGCAAAACAGATCCATCTCTGAACTTCCTACACATATTTTTGACTAATGCAGATGTTTTTACTTTTTTACTGCTCTATTCATTGTTTTGTCTTTAGTTAGATTGTATAGAATTTCACCGTATTTTTATTGGTAGACTCTTTGAAATAAAGGTTCCCAAATGGTTCTTGGCTCTTATATTCAAAAATGAATATCTCATAATCTGTTTGTCTTGGTCAGAGTTGAAGGGTGCTGAGTTAAAAAAAAAAACTGTTTCTCACCATAATTTCACCATCTCACCATCTGTAAATGGTTAAAGGTTTTCCACAAAGTGAAATACTCAAAAGAGGTTTTAAAATTGTGAATTACTAAAGCACAGCAAAATTCCCTCTGTCATTTTATTTTTACACACTTAAATTGACCTTACAATGTATAGAGAAAAGGGTTCAGAGATAGTACATAGGAATGAAAAGGGGCACCATAGGAATAAATATCAATAGATAAAGATGAATGATACACACAAAATGAAAAACACATTGAATGAAAGTTGTGTCTAAATCTTTGACTGGTATTGTATTTCAAAAAACAATATTAATTTAATTCCAGGTGATCTTCATTTGCTTATTATTTCATCTGAAAAACAAACAAAAATCATCATATTTTAAATAAAAAGAATCAGGTAAGCTGCAAAGAATTTAAAAGACAACAACAAACAAGCAAAACAGTTTACTATGTTTTAACCTTGGAGAGGCTGAGGACAGTGCTGTAGACGATGGTGAAGAGGAAGAGGAAGATGAAGGACGAGGCGGTGGACCACAAACTGTTGTAGTCATCCTCCTCTGAAGAGTCTTTATCACAGTTTACATACAATCCGTCTGGTGCGGAAGGCTCTTCTAAAACACACACAAAAATATTACTTATTCATCTTTTTTTTGCATAATTTCTGGTTGGGGTTGTAAAATTATGAATGAATTAAATGGTATAACCCTTGATATTTAGATGTTTTTAAATTATATATTAAATATCCATGCTTACAATTAAAAATTATGCAAATAATAATATTGTTTAATTCCAGGATCTGCCTGCAGAGCCAACAAAAATAATGTTGATTGAACAGTTTGAAAACAGAGCTAAAACTATCAAATAATTATGTATGCCTAGGTCACTCACAAGAACAAGTAAAGCCCATACAGCACAGAACAAGGCACAATAATATGCAGCCCACGGAAACATGTAAGTTTGGCTTATGGTTATGTTTTAGCACTTTCCAAACTAAATTTAGACTGTACAAAATATTTAGTCAAGATAAAAATCAGTGAAGACATATTTTTCCAATTATCTGCATTCAGACATTGTTTTTTTTTCAATGGTTACATTTAAGGCAATGATGGACATTTAAAAATAGACAAAACAACACCAATATTCATGATTCAGGACTATATGAGGTCAAATGCAATCATGCTGATTTATTATTTAAAGAAATGCAGGAACAGAATAATGTAAATATGATACTAAGTGCATATAATTTCAATTAAAGTCTATAAAAGACCTGAAATGATCTTACATCATGCAAGCGTAAAAGCTAAACAAGAGCCGTTCATAAACAACAACAAAACAACAACAGCAAATGCATAAGACAGAGGAGAGCAACATCCATCCTACACAATAACACATAGTAACATGGCCAGACATGGACATATCAAGCAAAAGTATTGTTTGTTTTTTTATTTATTATTGAAGAAAAAAAAACTCTCTTTTTCAATGTCAATCACAGGGACATATTTTTTTGTTCAGCAGTAAGGAAGTTTAGGTTCTTTTGGACTGATATGGATTCTAGGCCATGGCCCATGCAACAATACAATGGCAAGAAAAAGCACAAATCAAGTGAACACAGAGATACACATGACACAGGACAAAAAGGAAGCATCAGGACAAAAATCATCCCAGACCATTTAGCTAAACTACAGGAAACATCTCAATCAGCCAGATACAGCTGCCAGAGACACTTCCTGGTCATCTAGGCTTGATCTAGCAATCTTCACACACAGGACATTTAGGACAGTTGTCTTTACTCTTAGATGCTGTTGCCATTTTTGGGGAGTTGAGATTCTTCATGTTGGCATGTTTGACTGCACAAGTAATGACGTTGTTGTACTCCTCACTGGTCACAGTTAAAAAGCTGAAAACGAATTTGCCTCCACTGTCGGCGGCTGTAATGGTCCCTTCTACAAATGAACCATCGCTCTTTTTCCACATGATATACACGTCGCCAAGACTGGAGCTGTTGACTTGACACACAAGAGGGATTTTCTCCACGCTTGGCACATTATCATTAGGTGTGTAGATCTGAACGGAGCAACTTTCATCTAGGAGAAGAACAATTATAAGTACAAACCCAATTTCAGTTAAGCAAATATGAATTAGTCATAGTTAATTAATCATTATTACGCATCCAAAACACTCACCTCCATGTTTTATGCTAGCTTTTTTAGAGATTGTGTCTTGATCCCTTTTGGTGAAGCACTCAACTTCTGCACCCGAAAACCAGTCGGATTCATCAAGGGTCAGGGTGCTAGTCTTGATATATAGTTCTTCTGTCTGTTTTACCTCATCACTGGTAATGTGTGTAGCATTTACAGGTTTGCCTTGAAACTTCCATGACAGTTGTGCCCCTTCCACTTCCATCTTGTTTCCACCAGTAATGTCACATTGTATTTTTGCTTTTTTGTATATAAACAGGTCCTTTGCAACAGGTCGGTGAATTGTCACAGTGAATGTACCTAGGAAATACATACAATAGAAGAATACAATTAGGAAATTAAAAATACAGTGTAAAAAATGTATATACACCCATTTAGATTAGTGTAGGTGGAGTTGTAGGCATTTTGCTAGTGTCTAGAAGACCTTAACTGTCACCCTCAACTGGGAGACTATTGGTATGAATGGTCAGGGACCAGCCAAGAACCAATAGGCCTGCCATTAACTAAAAGTCACTGTTTGTCTGCAGTGACCAAATGTTTATAAGAGCAAAAGTGAGGCATTGTACCTAAAGAATACTGTACCTACTGTTAAGAATGGTGGTGTTAGCAAAATAAAACAAACAAACAAAAAAAAACCAAAGATGTATGATGCCCCTTATTCTGCCTTAAAAAAGAACAGTAAAAGGAAAACACTGAAAGCCCAATAGTGCCATGACTTTCTTGCCCATGATTAATGTATGTTAATACAAGTGCTAATATCACAGCTCCAAGCAACATCTATCTTTGTAACATGTGGCTTGGCACTGGCTTACCAACAGTTTAATAAGCTGACCAGCATTTGAGGTATCCAGCTTGTCATGAATCACATTGACTAGTAAAGGCCATCTAGGATCATTTAAAACCAGCCATCAACAAAGGCTGGTTTTTAATGTATATTATTTTTTTGGTAATGCTTGTAACCATATAATCTTTATGAAATTGCATGTACCTGTGAAGGATCGTGTTTTAGTGATTACTTCAGTCCCATGCTTTATTTCACAGCTGTATTTGACGTTCTTGTCCCACAAAGTTTTATTGACTTTTAGAAGACTACCAGCTGAATAGTGCAATGCTGGGGATTTGCGAGTGGCTGGCCAGTCCTGACCAGGAACTACTTGGTCATTTTCTTTTAACTTTATAGTGAAGTCTTTTGGGAAGAAATCCTCAGCCACACACATGACGGATTCACCCTCAGATACTTTTACCAGATTAACGGTTGGTGTTTTTGTCTCTGTAAAACATCACACAGGTTACATTTTATCATCACTGCACATTCCAAAATCAACAGAAGAAAAACATTCTGAGAAATGTCATTGACACAAAAAATATAATAAATAATAATAATTTTTACCTGGTATGGTAGCTGAGCCATTGCCTACTTTGCATTTAAAATACTTGTCGTTGTTAAAGTCTTCCTTTTTCACTGTGATGAAACTCATTTTGGCATAAGCTTCGTCTCTTGGTGTAGCAGGAAACTCAACAACGCCAGATGTGATTTTGACATTATTGCTATCAAACCACTCGAAAGGCGAGTCCCTTTGAAGCCCAGTGGACATGCAGCCAATCTGGAACTGAATTCCACTAGGGCACTCCGTGACAGGAAAGATCGACAGGGGCATTTCCTTTCCTGAAATGGAACACAATTATACACTTAAACTGAAAACAGAACTGAAGTACTTTTTGGATAAACTCAATTTAGTTTAGTCTCCTACTAGATCTACTAAACCTCTTTTGCCTTTGCATCCCAGTTAAGTCAACAGTACATATTGAGTTGAGCCTAAAACCTTTTGTAATATGCTGTAAATGAGCAGGCAGTTAGACTGTTGTGCCACTTTACAATTGTAAAATTATACTATATATAAAAAAAGCTATTTCTTTTTTGGACACAGACATGTGTATATGTACAGGGTTTCACTGTTTTGTATGGTGGCCCAATCTTTAACATGACTGTTTGTCAAGATTCTGGAGCTAAGAAGTTTAAATTACATTAAAACCACAGCTGTCCATAGTCTGGAGTCAGACTTTTCAAATTTCAGCTTTAGCTTATACACTAACATTTCTGAGTTGGCCCAACTAAATATCTAACAAAAGCAGGATTAAAATGTAAGTTTTTAAGAACTTTTGTCTAAACTAAGCTTGATTAACTTATTAATGCTCTGAAATTATGTATTCTATTAAGTTGACCTGCTTTTATATTTGTTTAAAGTTCAGACACAGATTAAATCATAAACGCTCTGTTTAAAATCTTACAAATAGGTTGCTACAAAGGCTTCCTTGTTCAGTGACATAAGAAACACTTTAAAATGAACCATCTCTGTAAAAGTGATTTGTACAGTGTTGAAAATCTTTTTAAAACTTTATGTAAATGGTCTGAGGTGGGATTCCCGAAAGCTTCAACACCTTAAACCACATTAAACCTTTTTATTTCTGTGGTTAAATCAATTATATTATATTATATTATATTATATTATATTATAATGCCAACTTTGTCTGTGGCTTGTAGTCTAACTGGGCATATTGAAATTGACCAATCAAACCCACAAATAAATAATAAAAATCAAGATTAGCGATGGTAGAGCTTTTGACATTAATGCTGCAATGAATTCCTGCAGATGATGCTCACAGTCTAAGCAATCTGCTGTTTCCAAGTTTGCGTGTTCTGTAACCAGACTGTTACTGTGGCATGCACGCACCTATTGCACAATGTCCACCAGTCCTGGAATTACAACACAACACAATGTATTTCCACTTTAAACTTTAAACTTGTTTGTTATTTTTTGCTTTGTGAAGCTCTTTGGGAAACACTCACAGAACTGACTCGTTCTTTACTCACGTCATTCGTTAGTTTGTTCGTTATTCGTTAAGATTGATCGCTTTCTGGAAACCCATCCCTGTACTGTTTGAAATATTCTTCACACTTACACATCTCTTTTACAAACATGTGGTGCATTTGCCAAATCAAAACTCAAAGCAAGTGTAACTTTTCGTAACTCTAGGTATTTTGTAACACTTGAGAACATTTTTAAAATGACGTGTATTTCCGAAAACCTTCATAACTTCATAACATAGTAGTTAAAATCGCTCCTAACTTTGGAGACTAAAAAGGCTTTTGGTAAAACAGGTGTAAAAGTGCCAATTTTTAAAGTTACATCTAAGACATTTGGTTATCGGGGAATGCAGTCAATGTACCTTAAAGTGGTTCTTTTAATGGCTCAAAAAAATCATTACAATTTTTAAGAAAAAAAAAATGGCAGTGTTTTATAACCTCTGTATTAATCATGTTATGTTCTAATCTTCAAAAAAAAGTTTAATTATTATTATAATTATTATATATTATTTTTTGTTATTTATAATTTATTATTTATTGACTAGACTTATTATAATATATTGCCATTTTATACTTTATATTCCCAAAAGTTGTTCCAGGTGCAAAGCGATTAGTTGTAGTAAAGCTGCAGAATTATATATTTTTTCAAAAATGAAACAAATTATCTATGTATTTTATTATTTAAAAAATGTTTTATACATAAGATTTAAACAGTAAGCTGTAACATAATAATAATAATAATAATAATAATAATAATAATAATCAGCAGATAATTTACAACCTGTATTAGCATTAAAAGATAGTAAGTGAAAATATACAGTTGTAAACTAGAACAACTATTGATTTATTTTATGCATGTAATAATAATTTATAGACAGCAGGCATTTTTTTTTATCCTAAAAGTCTTCTTTTTGACTGTGGGAATGATACACGCTTAGTCTTTATTAAATTTGTTTTATAAAAATACATGGTCTCAGTATTCAGTTATTTTCGTTTATCATTAATGTTATTTCTAAATATATTCTATTTTGTTTTGAACATTACTCACAATTACTGATTAATTCTTGTCAAATAATACAATAATAATATTTTAATAATTTAATAGAAAATTTTAATAAAATACTTTATGGTCAGATTTCCTTTTTATTGTCTGTATCTTTTATTTGTAATATTTTAAAGACATATTATTTGTCTTTTATTGACTTTTTTACCATTTTTCTTTTTAGGTTTAAAGTATTAGTTCACTTAGTTTATTGTTTTGTATGTTTATTCATTTAAAACTTAAGAATTATACTTTACATTCTCTGTTTAACTTGTATATTTAAGTTTATATATACATTTTAGGTAATGACTAATTGTATAGTAAAAAACACCACACTTTTCCTACACTTTTTTTAAGTACAATTTTTCCATTTTGTAACATGTAATTTATTAAAAGCCTTTTGTATGGTTGATGTTTTGTGATTTAGCTAGCTTGCCTAGATCCATATTTTTCCAATATTGTGACTTACATCAAGAAAAAAAACTTAAAAGACTTAAAATTTCCCACTCAGGTTTAAAATAACCCGTGAGAATAATCGGATCAATAGTAACTGAATTTAAACTTACCTTCAACGGTGACTTGGGTCCCTTTCCCCCAGTAGTCAAAAGCATCACAAAAGATCAATTTTTTCCTATCAGCTGTACAAAAACCTCCTGAGGAGAGTTCACTGTCCAAGACCATCTGAAGCTTCTTACAAATTATTTATAGCAAAAAATTATGCAGTTGGATGAACACTGCGTTAAACACAGGCTGGATTCCTATAGAATGACATATTTGGCACAGCATAACATATTAATGCCTTTGAACTATGAGATTAACATTGTTTTACATGGATGCCAATGACTGACTGGGTTTTTGTTGGGGTTTGTATCTCTGTGTCCCACCCCATAGCCCACCACACAGTGATATAGTGAAGGACAAAAACTCAGACCTGCTGTTTTCACCTGGATTCCAGAAAAACTGTGGATAAACAAACATTGTGTCTTCATTGGTAAGATATATATATTTTTAGTCACAACTATTTCATTTTTATTATTGTTTTAATTATCAATATTTCACTGGTGTAATAGCATTTTTCAGTGCTTTGTTAGTGTGTTCATATACATTGTAAATATTTGCTATTCTTTAATATTTTCATAATTTAAAACGAGTACGTCTTTCTCATAGAATATATATATATATATATATATATATATATATATATATGCATTTTTTATTGAAACATTATGCAGCCACCCAAACAAAAAAAACTAATTATAATAAATAGGAGATAATTATCTTGAGATTATTAAGATTATTCTGCAGATAATTATACTGAGATTTTATTTGAGAAATGGACGAACAATAACAAGGGGATTGAAGAAGAAATGATGCCATCACATTACATTGTTGCCATCTACAGGGTATGGTGAGCAATGCGCTTAAGGTTTCCCTATATAATGTATCTTATTATATGATTATTATAGAACGTTATTCGTTTACGGGAAATTATCCTAAGAACTTTATTAAACTCTGTTTATTTATTTATTTATTACTAATTTCAAAAAATCCCATGTAATTACTTTCACCTCAAGACACCACACTTCTTTATAAAACAAGAGTTTGTTGTTTGAGTGATCAGGATGTAAAAAACACACTTTAGTTGGCTGTTAGATTGCACTGAGCCTGAGTTTTTGTACAGCGATTTTCCACTGTGCGACGTAGTCATACACCGTGTTGATCACTTGTGCAAAAACCTCTTGGTCTGGTTTAGCAGTGCTCTATGTTTCAAGTACCACTCCCTATTCATAATCCTATTAGACCTCTTGATTCACAATATTAAAACTTTTTCATGCATTCATTTATTTTCTCGGATTTAGTATAGAAATGCTTGATTTAGGGTTTAATTTACATGTTTTCTATTACAGAGGTGAGCCAATGTTAGGTGTTAGTGTTAGGAGTTTTTCCCAAGGACTCTTATTGGTGTAGTGCGGAATTGTGACACAGACAAAGAATTGAACCCTAGTCTCCCACACATTGTGTGGTAATTTACTGTTAAATAGTAGTCTTATGAAGGGCGCTTTATGAAGCCAAAAGTGAGTGTTAATGGAGCAAGATGATTTCTGACTGATAACTTGACTATGTGTTTGGGCTCTTATTAATTAATTATTCATTATGACTAATGTTTCAATGTAAGATTTGTTTTCATTATAGATCAGTCAACAAACATTGCAATTTCACATTAATTTTTTTCCCTTTCCTGTTTCGTCCTTCGGCCGAGTTTCCATCTGCCAATATCAGAGAAGCTAACGTGCTTGTGATGAGGCCAATATAACGGCTTATCACCATCAGTATATGTACTGTAATACTTACCTGATAAACTTACCTGTAATACTTACCAGTAGTACTTACCTGCTATACCTACCTGTAATACTTATCTGTAGTACTTACCTGATATACCTACCTGTAATACTTACTTGATATACCTACCTGTAATACGTACCTGATAAAGCTATCTGTAATACTTACCTGAAATACCTATCTGTAATACTTACCTAATAAACTTACGTGTAATACTTACCTGTAGTACCTACTTGATATTCCTACCTGTAATACATACCTGATAAAGCTATCTGTAATACTTACCTGATATACATATATTATATACCCATCTGTAGGGGAGTGGGGTGGATCGATTCGATCCTGAAGAGCAAAAAGCACACTATTTACAATATACACACAAAAGTTTTTTCAATGCATTTTCTTTATTTTCATGACTATTTACATTGTAGATTCTCACTAAAGGCATCAAAACTATGAATGAACACATGTGGAGTTTTATACTTAACAAAAAAATGTGGAATAACTGAAAACATGTTTTATATTCTAGTTTCTTCAAAATAGCCACCCTTTGCTCTGATTACTGCTTTGTCTCTTGTTATTCTCTCAATGAGCTTCAAGAGGTGGCCACCTGAAATGCTTTTCAGGTGTGCCTTATCAGGGTTAATTAGTGTAATTTCTTGCTTTATCAATGGGGTTGGGACGATCAGTTGTGTTGTGCAGAAGTCAGGTTACTACACAGCCGACAGCCTTATTAGATAACTGTTAAAATTCATATTATGGCAAGAATCAATCAGTTAACTAAAGAAAAATGAGTGGCCATCGTTACATTAAATGCACTCAGCCAAGAACTACACAGTGACTTTGTGTCTTTTTGCACAGGGGTTCAGTGAAGCATGGTCATTCAAATATTTTGCTCACCTTTATTGCCAAAATTCAGTGTTTTTATTTTGTATCATCTGCACAGTTAAAACTCACTTACTGTTCTTGTAGTTCTTGGGAATTAGATCAGATTTTACTTTATATTTGAAAAACCACACATGCTGTTCGAACATGCTTGCGGCAACCTTTACAAAAAGTAGTTCAAAGTAGTAGTTTTATTAAACACAACTTGCTAACATTCACAGTGCAGGGTGGACAAAATATGTGAACCCCTAGGCTAATGACAATTGGAAGCAGGATGTGATGAGATTGGATGTGCTGGGTAAAGCTACCCTGCCCTATAAAAACACACACCAGTTTTAAGTTTGCTGTTCCTAAGAAGCATTGCTTGATGTGAATTATGCCTCACACAAAAGATCAAGCTCTCAGAAGACCTACGTTCAAGAATTGTTGACTTGCATGAAGCTGGAAAGGATTCCAAAAGTATCTCTAAAAGCCATGATGTTCATGTGTCCACGGTAAGACAGACGGTCTACGAATACAGAAAGTTCAGCACTGTTGCTGCTGCTATCCCTAGGCATGGTAAAGTCCTGTAAAGATGACTGCAAGAGCACAGCACATGCAGAATGATCAATGAGGTGAGGACGAATCCTAGAGTGTCAGCTGAAGACTTACAGAAATCTTTGGGACATGCTAACATTTTTGTTGACAAATCTACAATAAGGAAAACATTAAACAAGAATGGAGTTCATGGGAGGACACCACGGAGGAAGCCACTGCTGTCCAAAAAAAATATTGCTGCACATTTGAAGTTTTCAAAAGAGCACCTGGATGTTCCACAGCACTACTTGCAAAATTTACTGTGGACAGATGAAAGAAAACTTTTTGTTGTTTAGGAAGAGACGCTATGTGTGGAGAAAAAAGGCACAACACACCATCATCAAAACCTCATCCCAACTGTGAAACATGGTGGAGGGGGTATCATGGTTTTGGGTCTGCTTTGCTGCCGCAGGGTCTGGACGGATTGCCGTCATCAACGGAAAAATGTATTCCCAAGTTTACCAAGACATTTTGCAGGAAAACTTAAGACCGTCTGTCTGCCCAGAAGCCCAACACAGGATGGATGATGCAACAGGACAACGACCCAAAACATAAAAGTAAATCGACAACCAAACAGCTTTAATAGAAGAAAATCCAGCTTGGAGATTCCTGACCTCCTCAACCCAATTGAGATGCTGTGGCATCATGACCTCAAGAGAGCAATTTACACCAGATATCCCAAGAATATTATAGCTGAACTGAAACAGTTTAGTGAAGAGGAATGATCCAAAATTCCTCCTGACTGTTGAGCAGGTCTGATCTGCAGGAAACGTTTGGTTGAGGTTTTTGCTGCCAAAGGAGGGTCAACCTGTATGCAAACATATCATTTTTGTTTGGTATTAGGTTAAGCAGACTGTGTTTGTCTATTATTGTGACTTAGAAGAAGATCAGAACACATTTTATGACCAATTTATGCAGAAATCCAAGTAATCCCAAAGGTTTAACATACTTGTTCTTGCAACTGTGTGTGTGTGTGTGTTTGTTTGCACTTGCACATCTGTGTCAGCAGTGGGTGCAAAATTATATTATGGTTAAACCTGCCCATTAAATAGCTATAGTTGATCCTGTTAACCTTAATGCTTTAGAATTGTCTATTGTTCAACAGAGCAGATGGCGCACAGTTACTCCGCCCATAGTCTGCATGTTTTTGTGGGAGGAGGATGCTGCATTGTCTAACTGTGTCTCTGTACCGGGCACAGTAGTATAACGCTGTGTCTTCAGTTTGCAGGTTTTGTGCCTGTAATGAGACTTTGTTTGTGTCTTCTTCTTTGGAGATGCTGAATTTACTTTTAAGTGAATCTTTTAAGCTTCCTGAGGAATCTCCAATCCACTCCATTGGTTTTCCTGGTGGATGTCGAATCCAGTCGGTGGTGTAGCTGCTGTCACTCACTGAGTATCCTGAGACTTCACAGGTAACGGTGAACGACTCACCGGGCTTCACATGCTTAAACGCATCCTGCTTCAGCTCAACTGCACTCGTAGCATCTGTGAAAGAAAATAACATAGAATAACATTAGAATAAGATATGACTTGTTTATGGACCAAGCTTTTGGTCAGAATTCTCTTTATAACTTCTACCGCTGCTTACATCCTGCAGTTGCAAGAGCCACCAGAAACTGAAGGAGCATGATTTATGCACATCAATAGACCCCTCTCTCTCTCACACACACATGAACTCTGCAGCTGATGCTCAGGGTAGGTCATTTTTATATTTATATAAGAAGGATGTTTGCTTAGGGAGGTGTTCAGTTTTGCATGGCAAATACTGTTTATTTAAAACACTGTAGAGATGATGAAGAAAATAAAAAAGTGCAAAGAAAGTGCAAATAGTACTGTGTACTGTGCAAATAGTAAAGTGAATGTACCATATATCGTATTTCAGTTTAAAAGCTTGCATTTATATGTATTGCCTAAAATTTCATAACTAATTAAACAAATGGCAAAGAGAAAATGGTAAACAAGGATTAGGTGAAGAATATGACAACGTGCTATTTATTGTGTATTATTTTTAGTTGTCCTGATTTTGTGTTTCTGCTGCTTGAAAAAGCTTTTAAAAAGGTTGTATCAGCATAAGCTCATTTGAACTCATAGTAAATTTATTTTATGACAAAATATATTAATAATAATTTATTTGTAAATAAAATAAAGGAAATAATTAAGTCATCCACCAAATAATTTTTTCCACTTGGTACTATTTTAATACAGTAAACTGTTTACTATGTACTGGTTGCCTGGTAATTTGTTCATCTCTACACACATTTCTAACAATTATTGCTGCCATGCTAATATTTCTGTTGTGCATTTTCAAGTGACTTGTTCATAAAACATGGCAGATAGCAGTGAACTACTATTACAGCAAATTGCCTTTTTTCATAAATGCCCTTCTTGCAACTATTTTTGGAAACGCTTTATAATACAGCCCGTGTTTTAGAGGGTAAGTTCCCTTTACTTATGGTGTAACTTCTTTGGATGAACCAGTACATTTAAAATACTTACCTACAAGTCCTACAGGTACTTTAATTGTACGTATAAATAAAGTACAACCAGGAACAAGAGTGTAACAACTAGGTAACTTTCTGAAACTTACCTTGTACTTTCCCAACACTTATAGTGTAACTGTTCTCTGGGAATCAGTATATACAAAATACTTATGGAGTCCTACTCGTGTAATAAAAATAAAGAACAGGAGAACCTGCAATTTCCCTAAACGTATGAGAAGATGAAGAATTGATTTAGGCTTTTAAAATGACAAGGGTGGAGCAGATAAACAGATAGACATGGGTGGAGTAAAGAAAATGTATTCATTAATACACAGAAACCACAAGACTTTATATTAACGGTTAATAAGCCCACACCTCACCTCATTTCTACTGTTCTTACTCTATAAGTACACAGTATTTACTCAACAAGTACTCAGAAACAACAGGGAGTGGTGGGCTTTATTATGTAGTGTACAGTGTTTTACCATTCTTCCTCTGTAAGTACTGATACTCACCCTCTAAAATGCGGGCTGTATTATAAAGTGTTACCCTATTTTTAATAGTTTTGCCTAAATCCAATAACAGTAATCATACATGGCTAACAGATGATGACTGATAATCAGCATCTGCTCTATAACTAAATAGATTCACAACATTTCTGCTGCAGTTACGTTTGTTTTTTTTTCCACTAAAATAACAACTGTAATAATAACTTATGAGTTAAAATTCTGGCTGTGCCACAGTTGTCTGCAGCACCATGTAGTGATCTTGAGAGTGTTTCTGAGCATGCTTTATGGTGACTGAAGTCTACAATGATGATCAGCAGTCGTGGCTGTCTATTGGCTTACATACTGAAAATAATCTGAGAGGTTATTGGCCTATAGTGGTCCAGTAATGTCTTGTAAATATAGAATGCGGTTTATTTATGGCCATATATATTGTTACTGCTATGTGTAAACATTGTCCATTTTATTTACTTTATGACATAAAATGATTCTGAGATTCTGACATGCATTCTTTGCACCTTTTAACTGATTTTGGACCAATGTTTGAAGTGCTTCAAAATTACCTGACATAAAACAAATACATTGACTTATATTGAAAGTCAAGAAGGACTTTTCTTCGGCTGTGAAGTTGCAATTGTGGAGATGAAAGGGTTTTGTCCAAAAGTGATGTTTTCAAATATCTTTAAATGACAATTACTTGTGGCCATTTTCAATCATATTTTCATGAGAATTGCATGGTTATTAAACCATGACTATTTATACTCTTTTTGTGTTTAATGTTGTAACATACAGTCATATGAAAACGTTTGGGCACCCCTATTAATCTTAATAAATTTTAGTTCTAAATATTTGGGTGTTTGCAACAGCCATTTCAGTTTGATATATCTAATAACTGATGGACACAGTAATATTTCAGGATTGAAATGAGGTTTATTGTACTAACAGAAAATGTGCAATATGCATTAAGCCAAAATTTGCAAAAGTATGGGCACCCTTATCATTTTATTGATTTGAATACTCCTAACTACTTTTTACTGACTTACCGAAGCACAAAAATGAGCTTTGAACTTCATAGCCAGGTGTATCCAATCATGAGAAAAGGTATTTAAGGTGGCCAATTGCAAGTTGTTCTCCTATTTGAATCTTCTCTGAAGAGTGGCATCATGGGCTCATCAAAACAACTCTCAAATGATCTAAAAACAAAGATTGTTCAACATAGTTGTTCAGGAGAAGGATACAAAAAGTTGTCTCAGAGATTTAACCTGTCAGTTTCCACTGTGAGGAACATAGTAAGGAAATGGAAGACCACAGGGATAGTAAAGATTAATAGGGGTGCCCAAACTTTTTCATATGACTGCATTGTTCTACTTACTATGTCTGTGTCATAGATCATAAAATGTCTTTACAAATTGTATTAAAATGGGTATAACATCAAAATAGTATTGCGATTTAAAGAGCATTTTGGAACAGTGTAGCATGTTTGACTTTTGGTTTATAAAGTGAGTTCAAAGCTTATGATTCCAGATTCCAGTTTCTGTTTTTGTTCAGCTTCATGGGTTCTTGCACCACAGTGAGTCTCGAGCACAGTAATAAACAGCCGTGTCCTCGACTTTCAGACTCTTCACCTGCAGCATCAGCATGTTGTTACTGGTGTATTTACTGATGGAGAACTGGCCCTGTAGAGACTGGGCAAAATATGTGCTAGTGCCGCCATCGATACATCCGATCCACTCCAGTCCTTTCCCGGGTTTCTGACGGATCCAGTGCATCCAGTAGCTGCCCATGGAGAAACCAGACACAGAACAGGAGAGAGTGACTGATCTCCCAGGTTCCTCCACTACTGACTCAGAGGAGGTCAGTGACTGTCCATTAGTATCTGAAAAAAATAGGACAAGATTATTAATAATATTATTAAATAAAATATCATTTACTGCAACCTCTTACAGAATGTCATCAAATGCGAAACGTACATGAAATTATCACAATTAAAATACTGTAACTAAAAATCATCTTCCTGCTGAAGCTCTGAATCATTCAGTGAGAATGTTCTAGACAGTGTGGGAGTCTTGTTGGAGAGGTTGCTGATAAATTCCAAATTCTAAGGCAATAATTTGCTTTATGTACTTCAGTATATTTGAATAGGGTGTGTCCACCACTTCTGAAAGGAGGCAGTTTTAAATTGAGACTATTTTTTATTGCAATGATGTTTTCTTCAAATGGATTCAAATATGAGCAAGAAGAAGTAAAACATAATGTGGCTTATTGAATAAAAAAAAGAATACATTTGTTTGCACAGTTACAGACAGATTAGTTATGATAGATTTATTTCCCAAGATATGTTTCTCAGGTTTTTTTTTAATGGTATTTTAAATGAGCATGTTTACTTTTGTTTACTTTGTTATACATTTATTTAATTTATTGTCATTAATAAGGATTTAAAAGATCCATGCCAAATCATATACAAAAGCACAATTCAATATTTAATTCAGAATTTTGGAAAAGCCCAAAGATTTTTTTAATGATATAACATATTTTATAACGTTGTTAATTTGGTATATTGCAAAGCAGATGTTACCAAACCCAATCCTGGAGATCTACTACTCTGCAGAGTTTAGAATCACAATGCCTAAAATGTCATAAGCAATTAAACAACAGGCAAAGAGAAAATGGTTCATAAGAATTAAGTGAAGAATAAGAAAAAAAGTGTTTACATATGTGATTAATTGCTACCATTTGTTAATTATAAATATATATTTTATTTGTCCTGATTTTGTGTTTTTGCTGCTTGTATTCATGTTTAACACACAGTATATAAACTAAGAAAAAAGCTACAAGGTCTTATTTTACAGTGTTTTATCACCGTTAGCTAATTTGAACTCATGGTTAAATAATTTTATGACATCTATCAATTATAATTTATTTGCTAATAAAATAAAGGAAATGATTAAACCATCCACCAAACAGTTTATTTCACTTGGTGCTAGTATAATAATAAATTATTTACTATTTACTATTTCATTCTTAAGTCTCATAGTTGCCTGGTAATTGTTTTCATCTATACACACACTTTTAACAGTTAGTGTTGCCATGCTAATATTTCTGTTCTATATTCTATGTGACTTGTTTTTAAAACATAGCAGTAAACTACTATTACAGCAAATTGCTTTATTTATAAATGCCCTTCTTGCAACATTTTTTTTAATAGTTTTGCCTAAAGATATTAACAATAATCATACATGGCTAACAGATGATGACTGATAATCAGCATCTTTTCTATAACTAAATAGATTATCATTAATTAAATGTTTCCTATAGTGTCAATTTATATTCTTAACATTTCTGCTGCAGTTGTTTGTTACTACCACTGAAATAACAACTTCTCCACAGATGAGGACATCAGATGCTTATGAGTTAAAATTCTGGCTTCGCTACAGCTGTCTGCAGCACCATCTAGTGATCTTGAGAGTGTTTCTGAGCAGGCTTTGTTGTGACTGGAGTCTACAATAATGATCAGCAGACGTGGATGTCTATTGGCTTACATACTGTAAAAAACCTGAGAGGTTATTGGCCTTTACTGGTTCAGTAATGTCTTGTAAATATAGAATGCAGTTTATTTGTGGTCATATGTCCATTTTTTCACTCTGTAAAATAATATAAATATGACATGCATTCTTCGCACCTTTCACTGATTTTGGACCAATTTTTAAAGTGTTCCAAAATTACACAACAGAAAACAATTACATTGGGTTCTATTGAAAGTAGAGAAATTATAGTTATATTTCAGCTTTAAAGCTGCAATTTTGGAGATAAAAGGGTTTTGTCTCCGTTTTTCTAAAATGCATTTGTGTTTAAAGTTGTAACCATTGGTGAAGAAACCATAGTGGATAGGAAAGACGAGTCCCATCCAATATCAGAAATAGGTGAAATTTGTAAGCCCCCATAATAATACATAATTATAATAATAATAATAATAATAATAATAATAATAATAATAATAATCATAAATAAATAAATAAATAAATAAATAAATAAATAAATAAATAACCAAATCTGTTGTTATATTATTTTAAATATTAGGTAATAACTGGACAATAACTCAGACATGGACTATAATTCAGTAATGTGGAGTAACATGTTTAGGTTGTAAAGAAACCTTTGGTTGGATTTAACTAATAATGAACAGAATTACAGAAAAATGTATTATTATTTTTTTTGATTAACCGCAATTTCACAAATGTTCTAAGTCACTATAGGGTGGGTTTTGATTCATTTTAGCAAATATGTGCTAAAATATTTGAAAAAAATATTGAAACAGCGTTGAATTAACATTTAATGTTTAAAGGTTGTGCTAACGGTTAAATTTTAATGTTGAATCAACATTTATTTTTCAATGGTTGTGCTAAGGTTGAAATTTTAACGTTGAATCAACATAATGTACTCAACCTTCTGCCTTTTGAATCAGCATTTTACATTTCATCACCATATAATTTATAAAAACGGTTGGGTGGAGGAATGAAAAAGTGCAGTAACTGATTTTTAATTTAACACCATGTTCATGTACTATTAGTTTTACTGTTTTAGTGTTTTAGAGATCAGATGTTGAATCAGATTGGTAGTGGTGGGTAACTTTCTTTATACTCAGATTTACTGCAGTGATGTTAACACTCTGTTAACCACAGGATTTTCAATTTTTAGTGAGCTATGGTTTATTAAAGGTTGAATGTATGATGTTGAAACAACGTTGATTTACTTTTAAAAATCAACAGTTGATCCAACGTTGATTCAACCATAACATCAACCATAACATTAACGTTATTCAACCTTTATTCAACGTTGAAATGCCAGCTGGGTGTTTGTGTAATAGACTAAATTAATCATTCACAAATTGTATTAAAATGGTTTATTGCAAATTATTGCAATTAAAAGAGCATTTTTGGAACAGTACAGGAAAATGTCTGATATGACTTTTGGTTTATAAAGTGAGTTCAAAGCTTATGATTCCAGATTCCAGTTTCTGTTTTTGTTCAGCTTCATGGGTTTTTTGCACCACAGTGAGCCTCGTGCACAGTAATAAACAGCCGTGTCCTCGACTTTCAGACTCTTCACCTGCAGCATCAGCATGTTGTTACTGGTGTCTTTACTGATGGAGAACTGGCCCTGTAGAGACTGGGCAAAATATGTGCTAGTGCCACCATCAATAAATCCGATCCACTCCAGTCCTTTCCCGGGTTTCTGACGGATCCAGTGCATCCAGTAGCTGCCCATGGAGAAACCAGACACAGAACAGGAGAGAGTGACTGACCTCCCAGGTTCCTCCACTACTGACTCAGAGGAGGTCAGTGACTGTCCATTAGTATCTGAAAAAATACAGAAAAGATTATTAATAGCATAATTAATTAAATTATCATTTACAGAATATCATCAGATGGGTTTAAGGAATGTGAAACGTACATGAAATTAGCACAATTAAAATACTGTAACTAATAATCATCTTCCTGCTGAAGCTCTGAATCATTCAGTGAGAATGTTATAGACAGTGTGGGAGTCTTGTTGGAGAGGTTGCTGATAAATTCCAAATTCTAAGGCAATAATTTGCTTTATGTACTTCAGTATATTTGAATAGGGTGTGTCCACCACTTCTGAAAGGAGGCAGTTTTAAATTGAGACTATTTTTATTGCAATTATGTTTTCCTCAAATGGATTCAAATATGAGCAAGAAGAAGTAAAACATAATGTGGCTTATTGAATTAAAAAAAAGAATACATTTGTTTGCACAGTTACAGACAGATTAGTTATGATAGATTTATTTCCCGAGATATGTTTCTCAGTTTTTTTTAATGGTATTTTAAATGAGCATGTTTACTTTTATTTACTTTGTTATACATTTATTTAATTTATTGTCATTAATAAGGATTTAAAAGATCCATGCCAAATCATATACAAAAGCACAATTCAATATTTAATTCAGCCTTTTGGAAAAGCCCAAAGATTTTTTAATGATATAACATATTTTATAACGTTGTTAATTTGGTATATTGCAAAGCAGATGTTACCAAACCCAATCCTGGAGATCTACTACTCTGCAGAGTTTAGAATCACAATGCCTAAAATGTCATAAGCAATTAAACAACAGGTAAAGAGAAAATGGTTCATAAGAATTAAGTGAAGAATAAGAAAAAAAGTGTTTACATATGTGATTAATTGCTACCATTTGTTAATTATAAATATATATTTTATTTGTCCGGATTTTGTGTTTTTGCTGCTTGTATTCATGTTTAACACACAGTATATAAACTAAGAAAAAAGCTACAAGGTCTTATTTTACAGTGTTTTATCACCGTTAGCTAATTTGAACTCATGGTTAAATAATTTTATGACATCTATCAATTATAATTTATTTGCTAATAAAATAAAGGAAATGATTAAACCATCCACCAAACAGTTTATTTCACTTGGTGCTAGTATAATAATAAATTATTTACTATTTGCTATTTCATTCTTAAGTCTCATAGTTGCCTGGTAATTGTTTTCATCTATACACACACTTTTAACAGTTACTGTTGCCATGCTAATATTTCTGTTCTATATTCTATGTGATTTGTTTTTAAAACATAGCAGTAAACTACTATTACAGCAAATTGCTTTATTTATAAATGCCCTTCTTGCAACATTTTTTTTAATAGTTTTGCCTAAAGATATTAACAATAATCATACATGGCTAACAGATGATGACTGATAATCAGCATCTTTTCTATAACTAAATAGATTATCATTAATTAAATGTTTCCTATAGTGTCAATTTATATTCTTAACATTTCTGCTGCAGTTGTTTGTTACTACCACTGAAATAACAACTTCTCCACAGATGAGGACATCAGATGCTTATGAGTTAAAATTCTGGCTTCGCTACAGCTGTCTGCAGCACCCTCTAGTGATCTTGAGAGTGTTTCTGAGCAGGCTTTGTTGTGACTGGCATGGGCGTGGTAGTGGGGGGAAAAGTGGACCTGACTACCCAGGGCCCGAGTAGGGAGAGGGGCCCATGAAAATCCTGATTTTTTTTTCGCTCACCTTCCTTTGTTTACTGGCATGGATAGGGGCCCATTAACATAGAGGGTGTACAGGGCCCAGAATTTGCTGCTACGCCCCTGGTGACTGGAGTCTACAATAATGATCAGCAGACGTGGCTGTCTATTGGCTCACATACTGTAAAAAACCTGAGAGGTTATTGGCCTTTATTGGTTCAGTAATGTCTTGTAAATATAGAATGCAGTTTATTTGTGGTCATATGTCCATTTTTTCACTCTGTAAAATAATAATATGATTCTGACATGCATAATAAATTTAAGCACAGAATTGACATGCCAATACATAATAATAATAATAATAATAATAATAATCAAATCTGTTATATTATTTTAAATATTAGGTGATAACTGGACTATAACTCAGACATGGACTATAATTCAGTAATGTGGAGTAACACGTTTAGGTTGTAAAGAAACCTTTGGTTGATTTTAAATAATAATAAACATAATTACAGAAAAAAAAAATAATAATAATATATATATATATATATATATATATATATATATATATATATATATATAATTATTATTATTTTTTTTTTATTAACTACAATTCCGCAAATGTTCTAAGTCACTATAGGGTGGGTTTTGATTCATTTTAGCAAATATGTGCTAAAATATTTGAAAAAAATATTGAAACAGCGTTGAATTAACATTTAATGTTTAAAGGTTGTGCTAATGGTGAAATTTTAATGTTGAATCAACATTTATTGTTCAATGGTATTTCTAAGGTTGAAATTTTAACGTTGAATCAACATAATGTACTCAACCTTCTGCCTTTTGAATCAGCATTTTACATTTCATCACCATATAATTTATAAAAACGGTTGGGTGGAGGAATGAAAAAGTGCAGTAACTGATTTTTAATTTAACACCATGTTCATGTACTATTAGTTTTACTGTTTTAGTGTTTTAGAGATCAGATGTTGAATCAGATTGGTAGTGGTGGGTAACTTTCTTTATACTCAGATTTACTGCAGTGATGTTAACACTTTGTTAACCACAGGATTTTCAATTTTTAGTGAGCTATGGTTTATTAAAGGTTGAATGTATGATGTTGAAACAACGTTGATTTACTTTTAAAAATCAACAGTTGATCCAACGTTGATTCAACCATAACATCAACCATTACATTAACGTTATTCAACCTTTATTCAACGTTGAAATGCCAGCTGGGTGTTTGTGTAATAGACTAAATTAATCATTCACAAATTGTATTAAAATGGTTTATTGCAAATTATTGCAATTAAAAGAGCATTTTTGGAACAGTACAGGAAAATGTCTGATATGACTTTTGGTTTATAAAGTGAGTTCACAGCTTATGATTCCAGATTCCAGTTTCTGTTTTTGTTCAGCTTCATGGGTTTTTTGCACCACAGTGAGCCTCGTGCACAGTAATAAACAGCCGTGTCCTCGACTTTCAGACTCTTCACCTGCAGCATCAGCATGTTGTTACTGGTGTCTTTACTGATGGAGAACTGGCCCTGTAGAGACTGGGCAAAATATGTGCTAGTGCCAGTATCAATAAATCCAATCCACTCCAGTCCTTTCCCGGGTTTCTGACGGATCCAGTGCATCCAGTAGCTGCCCATGGAGAAACCAGACACAGAACAGGAGAGAGTGACTGACCTCCCAGGTTCCTCCACTACTGACTCAGAGGAGGTCAGTGACTGTCCATTAGTATCTGAAAAAATATAGAAAAAGATTATTAATAGCATAATTAATTAAATTATCATTTACAGAATATCATCAGATGGGTTTAAGGAATGTGAAACGTACATGAAATTAGCACAATTAAAATACTGTAACTAATAATCATCTTCCTGCTGAAGCTCTGAATCATTCAGTGAGAATGTTATAGACAGTGTGGAAGTCTTGTTGGAGAGGTTGCTGATAAATTTCACAGCCAATAATTTTGCTTTATGTACTTCAGTATATTTGAATAGGGTGTGTCCACCACTTCTGAAAGGAGGCAGTTTTAAATTCAGACTATTTTTTATTGCAATGATGTTTTCCTCAAATGGATTCAAATATGAGCAAGAAGAAGTAAAACATAATGTGGCTTATTGAATTAAAAAAAAGAATACATTTGTTTGCACAGTTACAGACAGATTAGTTATGATAGATTTTTTGCCCGAGATATGTTTCTCAGTTTTTTTTAATGGTATTTTAAATGAGCATGTTTACTTTTATTTACTTTGTTATACATTTATTTAATTTATTGTCATTAATAAGGATTTAAAAGATCCATGCCAAAACATATACAAAAGCACAATTCAATATTTAATTCAGCCTTTTGGAAAAGCCCAAAGATTTTTTAATGATATAACATATTTTATAACGTTGTTAATTTGGTATATTGCAAAGCAGATGTTACCAAACCCAATCCTGGAGATCTACTACTCTGCAGAGTTTAGAATCACAATGCCTAAAATGTCATAAGCAATTAAACAACAGGTAAAGAGAAAATGGTTCATAAGAATTAAGTGAAGAATAAGAAAAAAAGTGTTTACATATGTGATTAATTGCTACCATTTGTTAATTATAAATATATATTTTATTTGTCCTGATTTTGTGTTTTTGCTGCTTGTATTCATGTTTAACACACAGTATATAAACTAAGAAAAAAGCTACAAGGTCTTATTTTACAGTGTTTTATCACCGCTAGCTAATTTGAACTCATGGTTAAATAATTTTATGACATCTATCAATTATAATTTATTTGCTAATAAAATAAAGAAAACGATTAAACCATCCACCCAACAGTTTATTCCACTTGGTGCTAGTATAATAATAAATTATTTACTATTTACTATTTCATTCTTAAGTCTCATAGTTGCCTGGTAATTGTTTTTATCTATACACACACTTTTAACAGTTACTGTTGCCATGCTAATATTTCTGTTCTATATTCTATGTGACTTGTTTTTAAAACATAGCAGTAAACTACTATTACAGCAAATTGCTTTTTTTCATACATTCCCTTCTTGCAACTATTTTTTAATAGTTTTGCCTAAAGATATTAACAATAATCATACATGGCTAACAGATGATGACTGATAATCAGCATCTTTTCTATAACTAAATAGATTATCATTAATTAAATGTTCCTTATAGTGTCAATTTATATTCTTAACATTTCTGCTGCAGTTGTTTGTTACTACCACTGAAATAACAACTTCTCTACAGATGAGGACATCAGATGCTTATGAGTTAAAATTCTGGCTTCGCTACAGCTGTCTGCAGCACCATCTAGTGATCTTGAGAGTGTTTCTGAGCAGGCTTTGTTGTGACTGGAGTCTACAATAATGATCAGCAGACGTGGATGTCTATTGGCTCACAAACTGTACAAAACCTGAGAGGTTTTTGGCCTTTATTGGTTCAGTAATGTCTTGTAAATATAGAATGCAGTTTATTTGTGGTCATATGTCCATTTTTTCACTCTGTAAAATAATATAAATATGACATGCATTCTTTGCACCTTTCACTGATTTTGGACCAATTTTTAAAGTGTTCCAAAATTACACAACAGAAAACAATTACATTGGGTTCTATTGAAAGTAGAGAAAGATTATATTTCGGCTTTAAAGCTGCAATTTTGGAGATAAAAGGGTTTTGTCTCTGTTTTAAAACCATAACTATCTAAAAATGGATTTGTGTTTAAAGTTGTAACCATTGGTGTAGAAACCATAGTGGATAGGAAAGACAAGTCCCATGCAATATCAGAAATAGGTGCATTTGTAAAGCATTTGTAATTTTGTAATTAAAATTTTAAAAATCAACAGTTGATTCAAGGTTGATTCAACCATAACATCAACGTTATTCAACATTTATTCAACGTTGAAATGCCAGCTGGGTGTTTGTGTAATAGACTAAATTAATCATTCACAAATTGTATTAAAATGGTTTATTGCAAATTATTGCAATGAAAAGAGCATTTTTTGAACAGTGTAGGAAAATGTTTGATATGACTTTTGGTTTATAAAGTGAGTTCAAAGCTTATGATTCCAGATTCCAGTTTCTGTTTTTGTTCAGCTTCATGGGTTCTTGCACCACAGTGAGTCTCGAGCACAGTAATAAACAGCCGTGTCCTCGACTTTCAGACTCTTCACCTGCAGCATCAGCATGTTGTTACTGGTGTCTTTACTGATGGAGAACTGGCCCTGTAGAGACTGGGCAAAATATGTGCTAGTGCCAGTATTAATATATCCAATCCACTCCAGTCCTTTCCCGGGTTTCTGACGAATCCAGTGCATCCAGTGGCTGCCCATGGAGAAACCAGACACAGAACAGGAGAGAGTGACTGACCTCCCAGGTTCCTCCACTACTGACTCAGAGGAGGTCAGTGACTGTCCATTAGTATCTGAAAAAATATAGAAAAAGATTATTAATAGCATAATTAATTAAATTATCATTTACAGAATGTCATCAGACGGGTTTAAGGAATGTGAAACGTACATGAAATTAGCACAATTAAAATACTGTAACTAAAAATCATCTTCCTGCTGAAGCTGTATATCATTCAGTGAGAATGTACTAGACAGTGTGGGAGTCTTGTTGGAGAGGTAGCTGATAAATTCCAAATTCTAAGCCAATCATTTTCTTTATATACGTCAGTATATTTGAATAGGGTGTGTCCACCACTTCTAAAAGGAGGCAGTCTTAAATTCAGACTATTTAATTTTGTAATGATGTTTTCTTCAGATGGATTCAAATATGAGCAAGAAGAAGAACAAGCACAAAAATATGATCTGACTAAAAAAAGAATACATTTGTATGCACAGTTAGAGAGCCAGTTTATTTTTGTAGATTTATTGCCCGAGATATGTTTCTTAGTTTTTATTTAAATTGTATTTGAAATGACCATTATTACTTTAATTTACTTTGTTATAAATGTATTTAAAATGTCAGTCTTTTTGCAAAGCGCAAAGTTTTTTTAACGATATAAAATATGTTTTAACATTGTAATAAAATCTGGTATATTGCAAAGCAGATGTGACCAAACCCAGCCCTGTAGAGTTTAGTATCAGAGTTTAGACACTAATAATCAATAACCAATGCTCATATTTAGATGGTAGCTGGTGTTATTAGGGAGAAATATCATTGGATTATTATTACCGTTTTAGGAGTATTTACACTTCATCCATTATTATGATCAGGCACTTGGTTTTTATTTGTTTTCTCTCTCCAGGGGCCTCATTTATTAAAACTATGCGTAGATCCGAATTGAAAGTGTATGTACAAACAAAAACCAAAACATGGCATGCATCCATAAAAAATTGGATATATATAAAACCATGCACAGATAAACCAGTCGTGTGTTTTCCCCTTTAAAACATAAATATATGATAAATATAACCTAATAAAATAATTTACTGCAAATGACATGGGAATCTACATTTGTAATACGATTCCTTCACTTCGTTTGAATGTGTTCTTGTGCTGATTCCCCATTGGAGAGTTTTATAGTCCATCCTAATAACACTGGGGCAGCCTTTAATTTGGCAGACACTTCGCATTAATGTGTAAACAGAGGCAGGGTGAGTAGTGAGCGGAGTGAGACTGGGGGTCAGTGTCAGGGATGTGTTTGTTTTTAGGTCATTTACACTTACTGTGGTTCCTGACTTTATAAGAGTATTTCAAACAGGTAAGAAGGCACCCATACATTCTACCAAGATCAAAGTTTGGTTGTCATGCATCACATGTCCAGTGGGCCTGGTGTCATGGTGTGGAGTGCAATATTGTACGATGTCCAACAAGATGATGCTCATCCATATACAGCTGCCATCTCAGCTGCTTGCTTTAAAGACAAAGCTGCTATGCCATGACCAGACCTTTACCTGATTGAAAACAAATTGTTGGTGCATGTCTTGCTGGCGCATCTGTGACCAAGACAGCAAGTCTTTGTGATGCCACGGTATCAAATCAAATCAAATTTATTTGTATAGCGCTTTTTACAACTGGTGTTGGCACAAAGCAGCTTTACAGAAACATGATTACAGGACAAAGAATCAGGCAAAACATTAAACATAGAATATACATAATACAGAACCCCCAGTGAGCGCGGAGGCAAGGAAAAACTCCCTCAGAGCTGCAGGAGGAGGAAGAAACCTTGGGAGGACCAAGACTCACATTAAAGGGGGGACCATCCTACCACTGGTCAAACGGCTTTTAAATTAATTTTAAAAAGTCTTTCATACATCCACATAGGTTTTATATATTCAGGTGTATAGCAGCACCACTAATGGCTTATAGAGTAAGATGGATGATGAGCAGCTGATCTGTGGTGGTGGATGGAGAAGAGCTGACTTCAGAAACTTCCAGTCTGGCCAGACAGAGGACATGAGAGCCTGAGGGTCCAACATCCCGCGGTATCGGGTCAGACAGGTGGGCAGTCAGTAACTTGGAGGAAGGCAGAGAGATGGAATTAGTTTTGACTGGATTTATGTAAAACAGAGAATATAAAACATTATCAGAGTGTGGCAAATGACTCCAGCAGATCTAAATAAAACAGCCTAACTAAAGGCAGAGAGCCAGAAGGTAACATAGACATGGAGGCTCCCTGAAACACTGGCATCCACCCACTCCACCGTCCACAAACCTGAGTGACCGTGTGCAGTGGGAGAACAACAGCACCAGCATCTCAGTTTACCACAATTTCCTCTGTCCATGAACCCCTGAATCTGCAGCCTTATCTAAAGGGAAAAACATTAATTACCAAAAGCTAAACTAAACAAGTAAGTTTTCAGTCTAGACTTAAAGATTGAGACTGTGTCTGAGTCCCGAACATATTCGGGGAGATTATTCCAGAGTTGAGGCGCTTTATAAGAGAAAGCTCTTCCTCCTGCAGAGCTCCTCTGAATTTTAGGGACTACTAAGAAACCAGCACAGTATCCAGGGTAATGTCAGCATACGACCAAGAAGGACCAACCACATCCAACAGGATTAACTGTGGACGCTGAAAGAGGAAGCTGTCTGAAAGGGATGTTCGGGTGCTAACCTGGATTGTATCCAAAAAACATAAAACCGATGTTTTTGGGATATAAAATGGTCTTTATCGAGTTATAAATCTTTGGTCAGATTGCACAGCCCTAGTTCCTGGTAACCTTTTTGTCTTCTTTCCAAATAACATTGCAATCCAACACTTCCTTCTGAGTACAACTATTTTTTTTTGAAGATTTATATATTTATTGCATGCTCTAAAAGCTAAATATATAATGAAGTAACAGTAACAGACAAACCAAGTCTCCCTGAAGCTGCGGGAGTCTCCCGCATTTCGGTAGTGGCTCCCTGATGCCCGCGAGTCACATATAATCTCCCGGAATTCAGAACGAGCACCTCAAACGCGCACACAGGTGACAGACTTTTTTTCTCTAATCGCGTGTGGGAAGGAGAGAGAGAAAACAGAGAGGGTTTTGATTGGCCTGTTCTCTGCAAAGAGTCTGTGAGACAGCCAATCAGCTTTTATTGTGGGCGGGCAGTGTTTTTCCACCCTCCCGGACGGGATTTGTTAAGAGAGTGAGAGAAAGCAGATCATGGCGGAGGCAATATTAATAATTATTGTAATATGATATGAAATGTTTTTGATGTTGTGCAATTTCTTGTGATATTTTTACTGTCAATTTTTGTCAAATAAAAAAAAAGCATAGGCAGGAAAGCAGAGGCAGGGTCTTCCAAAAAGAAAAAAGATAAAACTCGTTTCATTTCACCTCTGAATACTCAGGGGAAATCAGGGGACCTCCCTGAAATCAACTTTTGCAACTTGAGATGTCTGCAGTAATAGTTTACATAAAGTGAAACCTACAGTTAGAATGTATGCTGATAACTGAGAAAAGGCAGAGGTAAGGATGGAAGAGAATATATAATTAAATATGTGATTTGGGCTCTCTTTGTTTTATGATTAATATCTTTGTATTAGTCGGTCAGTTTATGTACAGCTGCTTCATCAGCTTCAGTCACTGTGGCTCTCGAGCGCAATAATAAACAGCAGTATCTTCTGCTCTCAGACTCTTGGCCTCTAAGAACTGTGTGCTTGAGGGAACGTCCTCAGTCAGAATGAAGTGATATTTCATGTAATTTGCATAGGTTGGCTCATAGCCTGAACCAGAGTTTATTCCCCCAATCCACTGCAGAGCTTCTCCTGGTTTCTGTCGGATCCAGTGCATGACGTACTCGGTCATGTCATATCCAGAAATCTTACAGGAAATCTTGACCCTTTCTCCAGGTTTCTTCACCTGAGCTGGAGACTGATCCATCCTGATCTCCTGACATGTGACACCTTAATAAAAAGATACAGAATAAACAAACCAGTTAGTAATTCTGATCATTCAAACTAAACAATTAAAATAAACAAGGATTAATCATCTCAACTCAATAATACACTCATTACACTGTAAATCAAATATTAACTCATTATATCACTATATAACATGTTCATAATAATTACTTTGTATGGATAATAAGATGAAGCAAATGATGCATGGAATCCCCATTATAAACATTAAGCTCTCACAGTAAAGTCTATCACAATAAAGTCTGCAGCTGTTTGTTTCATGGCTGATTATAAAAGTGATGATGGAATCTGAATTTACATATCCCTCCCTCTATAGGCTCAGTATTTTCCTATTCAAACTTGAGAAGCAGATTGATAAGACATACTGATTAATCTAATCTGATCTGATACTAAACACTGTGGAACTCATGCTTTAATTTCATACTTATTTAGGCATAAATAAGATGATATAAAATACATTTTTGTATCAAGATCCATTTCTACTGCATATGTTAAAACAGAAATGTTTGTTTTTGTTGTCAGTTTCTTAGCATATTCTGCCCTCTACAGGCTGCAACGTGTAAATGTCTGTCTTAATATTACATTTTTATTGAAAAACGTGGATTAAAATATAACAACCTATTTTCTAATTTACTATTAACTATATTTCAAGTTGATTCATTAAAAAAACTATTTATTAAAATTTATTTATTGACTTAACTATTGATAAATTATTGTTGTAAAAGTTATAACCCTTGTGAATTGATTTAAATGTTGAAATTTATAATTAATTCTAACTTTTATTTTGATGTTAAGCAGTTTCTGAATCCTTATTAATATCTTTTCATTCTAACCACATTAAATATACATCACAATTTGTTTTTTTTTTATCTCAGCGTCATATTATTAATTTAAAACAGGTCAAAATGTTCCAGAAAAATGAATAATATGTATTATACATCTATTTCTAATCAGATTTTATAGTTTTTAAGGCCCAGTTTGAGGATCTCTGCTTTTATCTAAACTTAACACACAGCTGCCCAAATCACATACACAACATGCTGAATGGGACATTCCAGGATTTTGGTACATTTCAGGGGTGGTCACTTCTAAAAATTTAAACTTCAATTTGATCATTTTTAGTCATATATTTATTAAATACAGGTAATAGACTATCAAAAAGTTTGATTTGTCAAGCTCAGCTATCAAAGCAGTTTTTTAAATTAGATTATGTAATATATTTGGTAACTTACAGTAACAGGGTTGCAAATCTAGGCTAAGTTGTGGTTTACCCCAGGAACAGATGCTAACTGTATAATCTAGCTATGTATACAAGATCAAGGGAAAACATGGTTATATAAGTATATAAAGTAAATTTTTACTCTACTCAATATTAGTCTTACAATATGAGTAACAGGGTTGCGTTCACTGAGTGACACACACAACTTGGACAAAATTGTTAAAGCATTTACTCTTGGTTTTGCCATGTGGGCAGAAAATGTCCTTGTGATGTAACTTCCTTTGTGCCAGTAGACAAATATTTTTAACTCTTTCTCTGCCAGGTAAAATTCCTTATGGTAACAGGGTTACCATACAAGAGGAAGTCATTTATTTAGAGCTTATTTTAATTGTTAAATTTGCCAAAGAAGTTGGTCACCCAATGTGTGGGACAAGAGAAAACAGCTATTTTTTGAGGTGGTCCAAAGGTATTCTGTCTTTTGAATAATACCTAAGGAGCTTATTTTTCCATCATATAACAAGTACATTTTTCACAAAAAATAGTCATTTAGATATTTTTGATATGAACATTTGAAATTTAAGTGGTGTGACAGGAAATGTACCAAAATCCTGGAATGTCCCGAAAATCTTACACTTCTGGATAAAGCGATCACTTCATCCACAGCTCTGTAAACTCTTGTTAATGTTAATTTTGCATCCAAACCTAATACACACCAATGTACTGCACAGCTTTAACTGCACACCAACTGCACACTAGGAAAAAATGTAAAACACATGTCCCTTTAGTTTCACTTCCCACTGAGGAAATGTTTATAGATCAGATATATTTAGCCACGCACTCTGTGGTTGAGCATGTTTTTATACGGGTCTGTAGCTTATTGTGTGATTGTGTGATTCTCGCGCACAGTAATAAACAGCCGTGTCTTCAGCTTTCATGCTCTTCACCTGCAGCATCAGCATGTTGTTACTGGTGTCTTTACTGATGGAGAACTGACCCTGTAGAGACTGGGCGAATATATTGTTTGTGTAGCCATCAATACGACCAATCCACTCCAGTCCTTTCACGGGTTTCTGACGGATCCAGTGCAAATAGTAGCTGTTCATGAAGAAACCAGACACAGAACAGGAGAGAGTGACTGATCTCCCAGGTTCCTCCACTACTGACTCAGAGGAGGTCAGTGACTGTCCATTAGTATCTGAAAAAATACAGAAAAGATTTTTAATAATATAATTAATTAAATTATAATTTACTGCAACCTCTTACAGAATGTCATCAGATATGTTAACTAAATTTCACAGCCAATAATTTGCTTTATATACCTCAGTCTATTTGAATAGGGTGTGTCCACCACTTCTAAAAGGAGGCAGTATTAAATTGAAATGATTTCATTTTATAATGACGTTTTCTTCTGATGGATTCAAATATGAGCAAGAAAAACTACAAAAAACATGTAACTCACTGTGCCAATTTTTCTTTTTTTTAACTCTTCACTTTAATTGAGTATTTTTGGTCTTATTTGTACTTTATTTATTTTTTTTTATATTAAAAAAATACATAAATAAGATTTAGAAGATCCATGCCCAAATTGTATACACAAGCACATCATGCTCTTGCATTTGGAAAAGAACAACTATTTTTATGTTATTAAATATTTTTTAAAGCAGATGTGACCAAACCCAATCCTGGAGATTTATTACCCTGCAGAGTTTAGTATCAGAGTTTAGACACTAATAATCAGATGCTCATATATAGATGGTAGATGGTGTTATTAGGGATGAATTTTGTTGCAGTTGTTATTATTGGTTGGGGAGTATATACACTTTTGCCATTATTATGATCAATGACTTTTTTGTAAGTTGTTTTCTCTATCCAGGGGCCTAGGAAATAGCACATGCATATTATAAAACTTTGAGTAATCTTCTTCAAAACATGCACAGATGAATCAGCCTCGTGTTTCAAACCGCCCACATTTACCCGAAAAAATATCTATGCAAATCACTCAGTAAATAATAAAATGTGGGCCTCCCTGTTCATTCTGGGGTGCAATAAAGGAGGAATGAAAAAAAAAAAGGAGAATGCGAGGGCTCCAAATATTATTTTTTATTATTGAGTTTAATTTGTTGTATCATGTTACGACCTGGTCTAGGTTAGCCCGTAACACACAAAAAAAAAGAGGCCCCGTGCCCTCCTGGTTCCCCAACCACACATACTCCTTTTAGTCAAAAGGTTTAGTTTATTTTACAAATTGTAAAAAAATATATAAGGCTTAAATCAAAGGGGAGACAACAGTTAGGGATGAAAGGGAAAATAATAAACAAAACAAAGCTTACTTAAAGATTAAGAAAACTAACTTACCTAAAAAATAAAAGAAAATGAAATACAAATCTCTAACCTAACTCCCTTATTAAACAAACCAAGAGAAAACATAGAGAAGTAAACTCTTTCTCCCCACTGAGAGAACTTGTAAGAATAAACTTATTTTCTCCCCACTGAGAGACCAGAAACAACAGTGTTCACACCGAAGAACAAGATTTTACCATCAGCTTAGTTCTAACAGTTTAACAGGCTACAAAGTGAGAAGTGATGTCTGAGAGGTGACTGATAACTTTGAGCATTTCATTGTATTATTTGTGCTTTTTGCTCAGAAAGTAAAGAGTAGAGGTAAGGATAGAAGAAAATATTTCTCACAGGAATATAATTCAGTATGTAATTTGGGCTCTCTTGATTTTATCTTTGATATCTTTGTAATAATCAGTCAGTTTTTGTTCAGCTGCTGCATGAGCTTCAGTCACTGTGGCTCTCGAGCGCAATAATAAACAGCAGTATCTTCTGCTCTCAGACTCTTGGTCTCTAAGAACTGTGTGCTTGAGGGAACGTCCTCAGTCAGAATGAAGTGATCTTTCATGGAATCTGCATATATAATAGGATTGCTTCTGCCAGAATCTATTCTCCCAATCCACTGCAGAGCTTCTCCTGGTTTCTGTCGGATCCAGTGCATGTAGTGCTTGGTCATGTCGTATCCAGAAATCTTACAGGAAATCTTGAAACTTTCTCCAGGTTTCTTCACCTGAGCTGGAGACTGATCCATCCTGATCTCCTGACATGTCACACCTTAATAAAAAGATACAGAATAAACAAACCAGTTAGTAAATCTGATTATTTAAACTAAATGGTTTAAATAAAATCAACAAGAAAAAACATTTCAACTCATGAATACACTCCTTACACTACAAATCGAATATTAACTCATTATATCACTATATAACATGTTAATAATAATTACTTTGTATGGATAATAAGATGAAGCAAATGATGCATGGAATCCCCATTATAAACATTAAGCTCTAACAGTAAATGCTATCACAATAAAGTCTGCAGCTGATTGTTTTGTGGCTGATTATAAAAGGATGATAGATTCTGAATTTACATATCCCTCCCTCTATAGGCTCTGTATTTTCCTATTTAAATGTATGATTTATATGAAATATAATGTATAATATATAATTGAATCTGATACTAAACACTGTGGAACTAATGCTTTAATTTAATACTTATTTAGGCACCAATAAGATAATATTAAATATTTATTGTATCAAGATCCATCTCTACTGCATATGTAAAATGGAAATGTTGTTGGTATTTTATGTGCATCATTTACTTAGCATATTCTGCCCTCTCCAGGCTGCAAAATGTAAATGTCAGTCTTAATATTACCTGATTGAAAGATGTGGGTTAAAAAACTATATTTTAGGTTGATTAAAAAAATGTAGGAATTCTGTGAAAAATTAGTTAATTGGTTTATAAATAATAGTTGTAAAGTTCTTACACTTCTGGATACAGCGAACATTTTGTCCACAGCTGTGTAAACTCTTGTTGTAATGTTATTTTTGCACCCAAACCTAATACACACCAATCTACTGCACAGCTTTTACTACACACCAACTGCACACTGAGGGAATAAACTAAAAAAAAAAAAACAGTCCCAGCTGGTGTTTTTGGAGTGTTCAGTGTGCTGGTATGTCATAATACTCATACATTCATATATTTTTACAAATATTCAGGCCCTTTGAAATATTTACAGTGAAGTAAAATGCAAATACAAGAGTAATGTTTATTTTTAATGCATGAAAAGCAGTGTAACACATATGCTGTATATACTTTAACACATAGATAACAAACATTTAAACATTTGATAAACATATATACAGTGGCGTGCACAGACATTTTGGGGGGCAAGTGTTCAGGGGGAAAAAGGGCACTTTTTTGCACACTTGGAACACCTCATTATAAAAAAAAAAATTACACGCACATGTTGAATGAAATTTGACTTTTATTTGTAACATTCTCTAAATGTGAGTTTTCAATAGAAAAATGTCACACCACCAACTGATAAAATACATAGTAGTTTGGTGCTGTATGAGACATTTTACTGCACAACAAAATGATTTCACGTTGGGCTTAGAGGGCAAACAGTAGGATTTAACTTGATGTGTATGTTACCTGGCTGGTGGGTCACGGGGGAGAAGAAGCCTGTCTGTTGCCGTGCGTGCTGTGCTGAAGACTCGCTGAACTGGACTGCTGCTGCAGCGCATCTAGTGTGTCTTGCACGTGACCGTGCAGGGTCACGTGACAGAGGAAGAGAGAGGTCAGGGGTGTGCGAGCAGATATCAGGGCATTCTGATTTCACTCGTTTTTAATCGCTCAGGTTTTCAAAAGATCATTTCAAACCGGCCTCAGTAAAATCATAATAATAAAAATATTTAAAAAAAAACAACAACAAAGTTTCAAAAGGGCACTTTGGTTGATAAAGGGCAGAGTTGGTGGTGCTTTAGCATGTCTATGTCTGCACACCTCTGCATATATATACATTTGCAGTCAAACCTTTTCCCTTTATTTTTGCCATTTACATTTTTTTTTTTTATTGTCTACACACAAATACTGGTACTTGGGATACCGTTACCACAACATGTAACTCATGTACCAACTCCTTGAAGCAATTCTGCAGAACTAAAAGCACAATTCCTGCTTTACTCTCAAATTTTAGTTCTAAAACAAACTAAAAAAAAAAAAACACTACACACAATTTTCGAGAATAAAATCTTTGTTTAATGTTATTCAACCAAAATAAACTATAACCCTACTATGGACAGCCAAAGACATAGAATAGGTAAGAAATGTACTCTCACTGTAAAACAGCAGTACTTTTTATCAATACAGTGCTCAATGAGTACAGTAGTACAGTAATGCCTGTGGACTGTTCTGTTGGACTGTAAAAATAAAGTATTTTCAATTATTTTGGAAATGTATTTCTATTTTGTATTTCTACACAGTATTTACAGTATTTTACTGTTTGTATTGGAGAACTGAAAGATTACCAACACAAGGTGGACGAGATCGTCTTCTGTCTCCTAAACAAGAAACTGAAAATTGTGAACATGGTCCTAGAAAATAATAACATTACATTGCATTTAAAACAAATACAACAAAAATGAATAGAAAACAATGAGCTATTTGATAGGGTAAGCTGTATTTATTTATAAGCTGTAATTATTTTAACTATTTATATTATTATATTAATATCTATCTATCTATCTATCTATCTATCTATCTATCTATCTATCTATCTATCTATCTATCTATCTATCTATCTATCTATCTATCTATCTATCTATCTATCTATCTATCTATCTAATTTTAAAACCATATTTTATATGATAGAAAATGTTTTAAATTAATTTAGAGTATTTTACCACAGTTGTGTCTAATTGCTAAAACATAAGCTAGGCTGGTTTAATCAACATGCTTAACACAATTCACAAAACTACAAACCCAAACTGCAAAAAAAAAAAAAATGTATCCTGCAAAATGACACACTGCAACCAAAACTACATATAGACTTATTAAAATCAAACATTTGCACCAAATAACACACACTTCATTCCTATCACCAAATTTCTACCAACTACACACTGTTGGGAATAATGAAAAACTCTCTCGTCTTTAGTAAGCGATAACATAATAAAGTAGTATTAAAAATATTAAAATAACAGAATAAATAATAGAAAATTCTTCAGATGCACAAAAATATATGTCACTCTTCCTCCCTCTTACTCTTTTTTCCTCTCACTTCTCCCTCCCTCTTACTCCTCCCCCTCTCACTCTTCCTTCCTCTCACTTCTCCCACTCTCAATCCTCCTTCCTCTCACTCTTTCTCCCTCTCACTTCTCCCTCCCTCTTACTCCTCCCCCTCTCACTCTTCCTTCCTCTCACTTCTCCCACTCTCAATCCTCCTTCCTCTCACTCTTTCTCCCTCTCACTTCTCCCTCCTTCTTACTCCTCCCCCTCTCACTCTTCCTTCTTCTCACTCTTTCTCCCTCTCACTTCTCCCTCCCTCTTACTCCTCCCCCTCACTGTTCCTTCCTCTCACTTCTCCCTTCCTCTTACTCCTCCCACTCTCAATCCTCCTTCCTCTCACTCTTTCTCCCTCTCACTTCTCCCTCCCTCTTACTCCTCCCCCTCTTACTCTTCCTTCCTCTCACTCTTTCTCCCTCTCACTTCTCCCTCCCTCTTACTCCTCCCCCTCACTCTTCCTTCCTCTCACTTCTCCCTTCCTCTTACTCCTCCCACTCTCAATCCTCCTTCCTCTCACTCTTTCTCCCTCTCACTTCTCCCTCCCTCTTACTCCTCCCCCTCTTCCTCTTCCTTCCTCTCACTCTTTCTCCCTCTCACTTCTCCCTCCCTCTTACTCCTCCCCCTCTTACTCTTCCTTCCTCTCACTCTTTCTCCCTCTCACATCTCCCTCCCTCTTACTCCTCACCCTCTCACTCTTCCTTCCTCTCACTCTTTCTCCCTCACACCTCTCCCTTCCTCTCACTGTTGCTTCCCCTCTCACTCTTGCTCCAGCTCTTCCACTCTTTATAGTCTTCCACTGTTGTTGTAAAAAGAGGCTTACCTGTGGTATTTTTTATAGTGCTTAATTCTGACTGAAGTGGTAACAATAATCATTGATATGTTTGGTCAGGTGGCACATATATTGGCCAGTTAGTTCAGGTTGTGTCAATTTGAATGGCAGAGTTTTTTGGCAACATGGGTCTCTATGTCAGATGCAGAGAACCGTGTTGTGCTGTTTTGAATTGCTTAGTGTGTGTAATGCATAAAATGTGTTTAGAGTTTTGGAGACTTGAGCAGAGGTTATATCCTCTGTGTGTCAGTGTAAATAATTGTGCTACACATGTCATTTTAGTGTGTTAGCAATTGGAAAAAACTGAAACAGTAGTGTATATACAGCTTTTAGATACTCCAGTAAAAATATTATATACTCCAGTAAAAAATACTATTTTCTAAATAAATATTTGTTTTAATGATAGAACTGTTAAATCTATATTTATTTTTGGTCCACATGTCAGACGTAGGTAAAATCAATAGAAATTGTCTGAGAAATGTGCAGTGTGACATTTGTTTCAAAATTAAACAAAACAGTGTGTAATGCTCAACTAATGAAAACACATGTCCCTTCAGTTTCACTTCCCACTGAGGAAATATTTATACATCAGACATATTTAGCCACACACTCTGTGGTTGAGCATGTTTTTATACGGGTCTGTAGCGTATTGTGTCAGTGTGAGTCTCGTGCACAGTAATAAACAGCCGTGTCTTCAGCTTTCAGGCTCTTCACCTGCAGCATCAGCATGTTGTTACTGGTGTCTTTACTGATGGAGAACTGGCCCTGTAGAGACTGGGCAAAGCCAGTGCCTGTGCCAGTATTAATATATCCAATCCACTCCAGTCCTTTCCCGGGTTTCTGACGGATCCAGTGCGTATAATAGCTGCTCATGGAAAAACCAGACACAGAACAGGAGAGAGTGACTGACCTCCCAGGTTCCTCCACTACTGACTCAGAGGAGGTCAGTGACTGTCCATTAGTATCTGAAAAAATAAAAAGATTATTAATAATATTAATAATAGCTGCCACATCTTCAGAGATTAATACCCATCAATACCCATTATAAGGAATTTGGAACTTACATGAAATTAGCACAATTAAAATGAAATAACTAAGATTCATCTTCCTGCAACGGCTCTGAACCACACACACAGAATATTCTACAGTAAAAGATGGCTGATAACGTGGACAACAAAGAATTAACTTTATATAGCAGAATATATTTGAATGGGGAGTGTCCACAACTTCCACAACAGTCCCACTCTTAAAAAAATGTATAATTTCAGCGTATAATGTCACATTACTACTTCCCTTTCTGTACAGTGATATATCTGATGTCATATGATGTACTTAGACTTTTTTTTTTTTTTTTCAAAATATTTTTATTTGGTCTTTGTGACGACCCCCCCATCGGCTCTGAGGATGGTTTGTCCCAGATGTTGGACCAAGGGAGGTTAGCATGGTGTGAGTCTTAATTGGTGGCAACTGATAGCACTTAGGGGGTGGCACGGTGGCGCAGTGGGTAGCACTTCTGCCTCACAGCAAGACGACCTGGGTTCAATTCCCAGCTGGGGCGACCCGGGTCTCTCTGTGTGGAGTTTGCACGTTCTCCCCGTGTCTGCGTGGGTTTCCTCCGGGTTCTCCGGTTTCCTCCCACAGTCCAAAGACTAATTGGATGTCGGATACAAATTGCCCCCTAGGTGAGAGTGTGTGAGTGAATGTGTCTGTCTGTGTGTGCCTGCGATGGATTGGCGGCCTGTCCAGGGTGTATCCTGCCTTCCGTCCGATGCTGGCTGGGATCCCCCCCGTGACCCTTAATGGATGAAGCGGTTGATAATGACTTGACTTGACTTGATAGCAATTAGTGAGAGTACTTAAGCTCTCTGGAGTTGAGCTCTGGCTCTCTCTTGTTTTTTCCCTTCACCACCATGCCTCACAAAATTGTTTTTGCTTTTGTCTCTCTTCTAGGAGTCCTGGATTCCCACGTTTAAACAGCTGACCAGTTCTTATTTTTAATACTTCTCCCCTAGACATTTTGACCTTTTTCTCATTTTGATAATAAATAAATAAAGTGTTTTATGTTTGCTACTAACTTGTTGTCCTCCCTTTCTTTATGTTGCGATCCTGGAACGAGCTGGGTCGTAACAGTCTTCCAAATACACCCAAAAGGCATCTAATGTTATAATTAAGCACAGATTGTGATACACGTAAAAAAAAAAAAAAAAAACAGTACCAAAATAATAAAAAACACAATAAAACATTGTAACAAACAGTTACAAGGGCATAGTACAAGCTTTCAACTAAAACTGACACATTCACAGCAACATTCTTTGCATACAATAGCAGTAAACTCAACACTTAAATAACATTTTTAGATTAGGGTTACACAGAACTATACAGTATTTATCTGTTTGCCAAGAGATCACCAAAAAAAATGATTGTTTTTTAAATTTGCATAGACCCAGATAAGAGTCTTTAATTCCCAATATAACTATTAATGGTTCTTGCACACAGATTCTGTCAAATGCTGAAGAAAAGAATCAAAACTTACTTCCAAAACTTGTGAAGTTTAAGGCATGTCCAAAATTGATGAAACAGTGTTCCCTCATATGTATTACATTTGCTTGATATAGAGAAATCTCAGGAAAATTTTATGTAATTTGGCCTTTGAGCCAAATTCACAAAAGCCCTGTTCTGAAGTCTATGAAGTTCCTATGATCACCTATGATCAGAATTTTTAAAGTACTAAAGATATTTTAGTTTTTTATATATGTACTGACTAGAGGCCTTATGTACTAACGCTGCAAACGTACAAAAACACTGCAAAGGCCACATTTTTACGCTCATGATCAAGTGTATTAAATGTGTGTTTCCCCATGCCAGTTTAATTTTGCACGTAATCTACATTTCTGTTGAGTTTTAGCGACACTTGCATTGAAATTGTAAATGAGAATGTTTTTTTTTGTGCGTATAAAGGTTTTTAGCTCTGAGCATTTGTAACATTTCAGTAGGAATTCTACGTAAGTCTTAGAACATGAGACCCCATGTTTTTCTTTTTTTTTTAATGCGGATCGAGTAGTGTTGAATTAAATATTGTATTTCAGAATATCTTTTTTTTACAGTGGGGTCGATTACTGCTGGTGGTGGTTAGTGACTGGTTGGGGGGGTTTGGGGGGTACTGATTCAATTTAGATACATGATCCATAAGTAAATGTTTCAAATGATTGATGTTGATGGTTGATGCTTTTTTTTTTTTGTAATTTCCAGTTCATTAAAATGTTTCTCTTGGCGTTGGTTAGGGCTGGGAGTAAAGCAGTGGTGTTTGCTTTGTTGTACTGATTGCTGATGTGTCTTCTAGCCGAAATATTCCTGAAGATAAAGAGATATTATTATTTAAGCATGTTGCTAATATAGAAATAATGTCTTGCCAGAAGAACTGAATTGGTGTTAATTGGCACATGGGGTAGATGTAATTATCTCTGGTGTTCTTGGTGCAGTGTGGAAAGATATCAAAGCTGGTGAATCCCATTTTATACATATTTTGTTCAATAAAGTGTGATCTGTAAATATACAGCTTTTTTATATACACTGTATATTAGTGATTGTGATAATGTGGACATTATCCTCATAAAATCTGTATCCACACATTGGCACCAGAAATGTTAAACACACACTTGCCTCTAAAGTTCAGATGTTCACACTCAAATACCACAGTTTAATTCTTATCCTTAAAGGAATAACTACATAGATCTTGTCACATTAGAAAATATATTCCCACAAGTTAAACTTCATTATCTATAACATATAAAATAACTGATTAGGTTACATCAACCATGATGTACGGTTCATTTTCCCACATGGCACAGTTGTTGGATTGCTCTTTTATATTTGTAGGACATGGCGTAGGTGTTTTACTCCCTCTAAAGTCTTTGCATCATCCTATTCAAATATGAGAAGGAGACTGATAATAAATACTGATAAGTCTAATTAAATCTTCAGCTCTAATTAATTTATTGACCTTCTTTAGCCATAACTAAAATGATAATCTATCAAATTGTATGAATATCCTTGTCTATAACAAGTGTTAAACTGATTTTTCAATGTACTTTATATGTGTGTTGGTTACTTTCCATAGTTTGACCTCTAGAGCTGTTAACATCGAAATGTCTTACTCTATTTTTGTAATCAAGTGTGGCATATTAACAATGTGGGTTAAAATATTACAACCTCTTCACCAAAGTTTATTTCTAGATCATTTATTGTAATGTTCAGGCACTTGTTATCTGAGATTTAGGTAAACCTAAAGATCTTACCAAATTATTAACAATAAAATGTAATCTACACCTTGTGACAAGTTGTCTACCTTATAATAAAAAAAAATCATATTTATGTATACATTTTTCAGACACAGATTTTAAAACGATCACTCTGATTGCAATTCTAGATTAATCTAAATGTTATCAAATTTCATTTACAGGTCCACTGCGTCATACTATTAATTTAATATATGAGGAAAATGTAATTCATTGAAAAAAACAGGGCCCAGTTTTCCAAGCAGCATCTTGGCATTAAGAACATCTTATCATTGAGGGTCAATGCACAGTGTGATGCTCTCTCAACCATGTGAGAATCATCTCAGGAAAAATAGGAGATGCTGGTAAATTTAGTATTAAATAGAATATTATTATAAATGTAAATATGTCAGACTTCATCAAAATCAGTTGAAATTAAGAAAATGTAGATTTTTTTCACAGTTAAAGAAAACAGTTATATCAATATCCCTAAAGTTTCACTTCCCTTTAAGGTTTACAACCCCACCACTTCAAACTGACGGACTTTTCTGTGGTTGAGCATGTTTTTATACGGGTCTGTAGCTTATTGTGTCAGTGTGAGTCTCGTGCACAGTAATAAACAGCCGTGTCCTCGACTTTCAGACTCTTCACCTGCAGCATCAGCATGTTTTTACTGGTGTCTTTAGTGATGGAGAACTGACCCTGCAGAGACTGGGCAAAGCCAGTGCCTGTGCCATAATTAACATATCCAATCCACTCCAGTCCTTTCCCGGGTTTCTGACGGATCCAGTGCATCCAGTGGTCGCTCATGGAGAAACCAGACACAGAACAGGAGAGAGTGACTGACCTCCCAGGTTCCTCCACTACTGACTCAGAGGAGGTCAGTGACTGTCCATTAGTATCTGAAAATAGAATAATAGAAAAGATTATTATTAATGTCACAATCCTGTTTTATCAGATTTTCGCAGAGATAACAGTACCCATTTAAATAATGTGGAACTTACATGAAATCAGCACAATTAAAATAAAATAACAAAGGTTCATCTTCCTGCAGAAGCTCTGAAACATTCAGCGAGAATGTTTTAGACAGTAGGTAAGTGATGTCTGAGTGACAGTGGATAACTTTGGCAGCTAAGCTCTGCTTTATATTAGAAGCTATGAATTTGAATAGGGAGTGTCCTCAGCTTCAGGAAGGATAATATTATTCATAAACATATTAACCTTCACCTGAAGATGATTTAGCCTTTTAAAGGTCTGTCTAAAACAAAAAAGTGTGTTTACAGAATAATATAATGCGTCTCTTTAGAAAATAGAGCTTAATCGTTTATTTTTGCAAACACTAATCTGTTGGAAATGTTGAATGCAGCATATAGTGAAATAATACAATTTACCTTTTAAAAAGCCATTTAAATGCCTAGTTAAAGGGTCGATTACCTTGTCTTGCTGTTTTCTTCAGGTATAGAGAGCTCGGCGCTGACTCAGCTCTTGATCGGCCTGGACACGAGACATTAAAGATGTGGCGGGGCTGGTGACGTTTAATATTGTGATATATATCGTCAAAAAAATTAACATTTGAAATGTAACATTTTTCCAATTTTGTGCGGCCCTAGCACCAAGACTATTATGTAACAGTTTTGGTGTTTTGGAACTGGCCTGTTTTTTTTTTTTATGGGCTGTTTTGGTCTTGTCCTTTTATGGTTATATCCTATACAATTTCAGACTTACATGGTGTTGTTTGAAATAAATATGTATTTATTGTGTGTTTTCCCTAGTATGGAAATATTTTCAGCTACATTACATAAAAAAAAAATCCAAGATTATTTCATGTATAAATTCTAATTTAGGTAAATCAACCATCATGTACATAAACCCTTTTTTTTAAAGTACCTTATATTTTTATGACCTGGTGCATGTGTTTTACTTCAGTATTTGTTCAGCTGCTCCATGAGTTACAGTCACTGTGGGGATCGAGCGCAATAATAAACAGCAGTATCTTCTGCTCTCAGACTCTTGGCCTCTAAGAACTGTGTGCTTGAGGGAACGTCCTCAGTCAGTATGAAGTGATCTTTCATGGAATCTGCATATATAGTATCAGAGCTACGGCCAGAGTTTACTCTCCCAATCCACTGCAGAGCTTCTCCTGGTTTCTGTCGGATCCAGTGCATGAGGTAGCTGGTCATGTCATATCCAGAAATCTTACAGGAAATCTTGACCCTTTCTCCAGGTTTCTTCACCTGGGCTGGAGACTGATCCATCCTGATCTCCTGACATGTCACACCTTAATAAAAAGATACAGAATAAACAAACCAGTTAGTGAAACTGATTATTTAAACTAAACTGTTTAAATAAAATCAACAAGGATAAACATCCCAACTCATTAATACACTCATTACACTGTAAATCTAATATTAACTCGTTATATCACTACATAACATGTTCATAATGAATTACTTTGTATGGATAATAAGATGAAGCAAATGATGCATGGAATCCCCATTATAAGCGTTAAGCTCTAACAATAAAGTCTATCACAGTAAACTCTGATATTTTAAGTGCAGCTGTTTGTTTTATGTCTGATTATAAAGGAATGAAGAGGGATGATGGAGTCCATATATTTACATATCCCTCCCTCTATAGAGGCTTTATATCACTCTATTCAAATATGAGAAGGCTTTTAGTGTGCTGCTAAAAATAATCGAACTCTAAACACTATCAAACACCCATTTTACCTTCTAGGACATATTTCTATTACTTAATTTACCTCCCTATATACATTAAAAAATGATAATATTTTATAATAATATTATATATTTTATTTTAGCCTCATCTCTACTGCATATGTTTTAGCTTGAAGCTGTGTGTGGGCATGAGTATTTGTTACTTTGCATCTTCTGCCCTCTAGAGGCTTTAAATGGTACACTACTTACTTTTCAGGACTGGGTGTCATAAACATCTCAGAACAAAAATGGTTCTTTAAATGTCAGCTAAGCACCACAATTAACTTTTTACTAATTTAGAACATCTTCAATTTATGATTTTTTTTTGTTGCTTTTGTTGTTTTTGACATCATCCTGACATTTCCTGCATCTGTTTCAGTGTAATCTGAAACTTTTACTGACAAAAATAAATAAATATTGTGTTTAAGTGTCTATTTACTGCTTAAATGTTGGTCACTGGTGTCTCATAAGATTCATTTGTGATCTAAGGTTTATTTTTATTTAAAGGTACATTTTGACATAATGTTTATTTTAAAAAATAAGCATTAGACACAAATCAGGCATGATATCTCTTTCTTGTCTTCATTTAATCTTTTTCAAAAATCCATATTTGTCTTTTAGAATGCACCAGAATTTATTTATTGAGATTTGTACCAAAATCCAATAGGAGACACATGAGATTACTGAGCTATTTATCTTATGAGAAACATCTGCTGAGCATCATTAGACTAACACTGAACACTATACAGTATCATTAGTCTTTCCATTTGATCTCATTGGTGTTTAGGAGCAATTACAGAGATATTAAACAGATCTTCTTTTGGTTGTAAGCAAAATAAGTCAACAAACAAACTATTACCGCACTGGATTATAAGGCACATCAATAAACGTCTGTTTTTGTATTATAAAGCGCACTAGTAAGGAACAGGGTTGTCGCCATGTTTCCCTTCTAATTCAGCAGGTCACCCGCTGGTTAACAAGACCTGTAAACGCTAGTTACGTATGTAACTGTGGTTATGTGAATAGTGGATGACCGCCAGGGCGGTGCTTAATGTGAATGTATTCCCTGCCGTGCCCACGGCGAACCGAGAGTTGTATACCAACGAAGTCACTACACGTGACACAGCGTGTGACGCAAGCGGGGTATAAATGCCCCCTGGCACTCGCTGCTCCTCCTCAAAACTTGGTTCTTCTCGCAATCCGAGTGACCAAGAACCCTGGCGGTCATCCACTATTCACATAACCACAGTTACATACGTAACTAGCGTTATGTTTCATAGTTACTGACCGCCAGGGCGGTGCTTAATGTGGATGATGCATACCAGCGATGTCACGAGGAGATTCCAGACAGAACCGCCGTAGATAAGCCCTCGGCGGCTGCCACGTTCACACTGTAGTAACGAGAGAAGGTGCATGGTGACGACCATGTGGCCGCTGCACAAATCTCTAGTAGAGACACTCCTTGAAGCGCAGCCCAAGATGTGGCGATGCCTTTGACAGAATGTCCTGTAGTCGGGGCAGGCAAAGGGCGATCTGCAGCCCTGTAGGCCCCCTGAATAACCTCCACCAGCCAGTGGGATAGCCGTTGCTTCGAAAGTGGTTTCCCCAACTTCGCAGCAGAAAAACATACAAACAGCTGGTCCGTTTGACGAACAGCCGTCGTAGCAGAAACATATGCCCGTAGAGCTCTTACAGGGCATAACTTTAGCCTCCTGGTATCAGAATCGTCCCCATAGGCTGGAAGATCAATGGTTTGGTTCACAAAAGCAGGATTCAACACCTTAGGCAGAAACGCAGCGTTCGGCCTCAGTTTCACACTGCAATCATCCAAGCCCCACTGTAAACACAGGGGGCTGATAGACAGCGCATGCAGCTCACAGCTCCGCTTTGCTGTGCAAACAGCCAACAGGAAAGCAGCCTTTAGAGAGATCCATTTCAGCTCTGCCTGCTCTAGCGGTTCAAAAGGAGCCTTGCAGAGAGCGTTCAAGACTAGCAGAAGATCCCAGGGGGGATACCGCGGCTTACGAGGGGGAGCCAGTCTCCTAGCTCCCTTCAAAAAAGCAGTCACAAGCTTATGAGAGCCCAAGGAAGTACCGTCCGCCGGCATCACGTGACAGGCTAAGGCCGCCACGTATACCCTGAGCGTCGAAGCGGCCCTTCCTTCCTCCAGTAGCGTCTGGAGAAAGGACAAGACAGTCTGTAGTGTGCAGAGGTGTGGTACCACACCTTGGTTAATACACCAAGCTTCAAAAGCCTTCCACCTGCCCTCGTATAGAGCCCGCGTAGAAGGAGCTCTAGCATTATCGATCGTGCGTCTGACCTGGGCCGTGCACGAGTCTAATGTGCTGGTGGGCCTAAGGGCCACAGCCATAGCCGGAGTTGCTCCGGACGTGGGTGCCACACCTGTCCGTTCAGCTGTGAAAGCAGGTCTGCTCGACACGGAAGTTCCCATGGAACCCCATGGAGTAATGACAGCAGCGTTGGAAACCATGTTTGATACGGCCACTTCGGGGCCACCAAGAGGACCCGATGCTGTTCCAGGCGTACTCTGTCCAATACAGCCGGAATCAGAGGCAAAGGGGGAAAGGCATAGAGCAGAGTTCTCGGCCAGCTGTGAGCCAGGGCATCCTGGCCCAATGGGCTGTATAGTGCCATCTCCGAAAACCAGAGAGGGCAGTGTGTCGTGTCTGGAGAGGCAAAGAGGTCTACTCGAGCCTCCCCGAACCGTTCCCACACCAGCTGTACCACACGCGGGTGTAGCTTCCATCGTCCTGGGTGAAGAGAACGGCGAGATAGCGCATCCGCCGTGACATTGGTGGCGCCTGTCACATGAGATGCTCTCAGAGATAACACTCTGGGGTGAGCCCACGTCCAGAGTTCTTGTGCCAGCATTAATAGCCTGCGGGACCGTGTTCCGCCGAAGTGGTTTACATGATAGACTGCTGACACATTGTCCGATCTCACCAAGACATGTCTGCCGCGGAGCACCGGGAGAAAATGTCTCAGAGCGAGCACTATGGCACGTAACTCCAGGATGTTGATGTGGTCTCGCGCCTGCCGCATGGACCAAACACCCTGCACTGCGCTGTGGTTCCAGACAGCCCCCCAGCCTGTGGCTGACGCGTCTGTAGTGATCACTTCTCTGCGAGAAGGAATCTGGCCCATCGTTACCCCTGACAGCAGGAAGGGTGCAGAGTTCCAGACATCGAGGGCAGCCAAGCACTCGCTGGTAATGCGAACGCGTGTGTGCCTGTGCCGTGCCGCATCCAGTTTCAGACTGATGAGCCACATCTGAAATGGTCGGATGTGGAGCTTCCCCAGTGCCACCACCTGCGCAGCGGCGGTGAGAAGACCTTGTAGTCGCAAAAGCCTCACATACTGCACCTTGGCGCCCCACCTGAGGCTGTGAATGGCCGATAGTATAGCCGCAGCGCGAGCTGAAGGCAGGGTGGCCAACATGCGACGTGAATCCAAGACCATGCCTAAAAAGGTTATGGACTGAGCAGGAATTAAAACACTCTTGTTCCAGTTCACCGCGAGCCCCAGCGCTTGCGTGTGCTGCAGTAATCTGAGTGTGTCTGTGTGAGCTCTCTGCTCCGAGGGGGCACACAGCAGCCAGTCGTCTAGATAGGGCAAGATTTTCAGCCCCTGAGCCATAAGGGGGGACAGGGCCGCCCGCATACATCTCGTGAACACCCTTGGTGCCAGTGAAAGGCCGAACGGTAGCACTCTGAACTGGTATACCCTGTCTCGGAAGGCGAACCTGAGAAACCGTCTGTGTTCTGGAACGATTGGAACGTGAAAGTAGGCGTCTTTGAGATCCACTAGGGTGAACCACTCCGCCTCGGAAACCGCGTGGAGAACAGCCGCGGTGTGTAACATCCGGAACGGAAGAACTTTCAAAAATTTGTTCAGGCGACGGAGATCTAAGATCGGTCTCAAACCGCCGTCTTTCTTCGGAACAACAAAATAAATTGAGTAGAACCCCTCGGGGTGAACTTGAGGGTCTACTAACTCTATGGCTCCTCTGGCCAGCAGGGAGCCTATCTCCTGGGAGAGACTTGCAGCCCGAACGGGATCCCGAACTTTGGTCACCGTAGGGCGAGAACATACTGGTGGCCGACGGCGAAACTGCAGTCTGTAACCCACTGTCATGGTGCTCAGAGCCCACGGGTCTGAGATCATCTTTGTCCAGTAGGCCAAATGTGATGGTGAGAGCAACAGCGTCACCGGCCGTAGCATGTCAGCGGCGGTCAGCAGCGGCAGCTGCACGCGGCTTGGAAGGGTGGGGGGGTCGCCTAGGCGCTCTCGGCGGGACCGTGGGGCCTGCGGGGCGCGGCGGCGGAGCTGCGGCTCCAAAGCGCCTCTCTCTATCGTGTCCTCGAGTCCGCTGTAGTGGGCGACGAAAACTCTGTGGCTGCCCGGTATTATGCAGCTTTCGAGCCTCCGTCAGGGAGGATCGTCGTTCCAGGGCTTCCTTGGCTGCTGGTCCGAAGAGAGACCCGGGTTTGAGAGGCACGGACCGCAGCGTAGCTCGGCAAGGTTCGGGCAGAGAGGATTGGGCCAGCCACACCTGGCGCCGAGCATGCAGGCTCGTAGCGACGAGCCGACCAGTATCGTGGGTCATGTAACCCGCGGTCAAGAGGGCTAGATTCAGAAGCTCCTCCGAGCTATTTGAGTCCTCCGTGGATGCGGGGGAATTCTGCAGCGCAATAAGCAGGATGCAGAGGGAATTCAGCAGTCTCCCCATCCGCGTCGCTGAGTTGTGCATTTTAACAACCAGCTCGTCCGTGCGCCTACACTCCGCGCTCGGGCAGCGAGGTTCCGGCCGTAGCGCTTCGTCTGGCGAAACCACCGTGGAAGCCACACAGGGGTCGATCGCAGGCATGGAGGCCAGTCCATAGTCAGCCGCTCCGGCCATGGATGCTAGCAAGCGCGCCGTCTCCGTCGGCCGACCTGCTTTTTCGCTCTGAAAGGCAGCCGAGAATTCAGACACGAAGTCCTGACAAGGCGGCACCGCGAAAGCACCCGCTTCCAGGCGTTTAAACAGCGCGTTAGAGCGTACGCTCCCTGCTGCTGGTGTATCCAGGCCTAGCCTAGCTAAGGCTAACTTAAGCGTCTCTTCCACTGAAGCCCTGCGAGAGGCTGCGGGGTGTGTGTCCTCACTTCCCTTGGCTCCATCCGAAGACAGGGAGTGTGGGGGTGCAGGAGAGCTATCGGTCGGAAAAGATCCGAACCCCATCTCGTGCTCGAGAGCCGACCCTTGTGTAAAGTTCGCGTTGGAGGCAGCCGTTGAGAGAACGTCAAACTCAGCCTCCCGCCTTGGCGAAACAGACTCCTTAAACTCGACCGAGGGGCTCTCACCTGCTCGGTCCTGTGTCTGGCTGTTCATAGCTAAGATCAGGTTCTTTAGCTGGTGTAACTCCGATACAACCGAGTCCACACGGTTAGAGAGAGCTCCATAGCCTTTCTTTTTTCGCGGTGGCTCTAACGAGCTATCCGCGCTCCGTTTTCCCCGAGCCTTGGGCGTTGTCGCGGGGAGGGATGCCTCGCTTCGTGCTTCCAGGCCCGCTAGCCGCTCGTGGCGGATAGCCATGGGAATCATCGCGCAGTCGATGCATGGGTCTGTGAGCGCTTCGCGCAGATGGTCCAAGCCCAGGCACGACGGGCACAGTCGGTGTCCGTCGTCGGGCTCCAGGACGGCCTGGCAGTGCATGCAGCTAATCGAGGCTAGCATAGCAGCGCTAGGTAGGCCGCGGCTCCGGGAGGGGGTCTGACAGCCGCTCGCGGTGGCCGCTGGCTCGCTTCGGGCGTCGAGCGCCTCGCTGCCCGCTAAGTCACTCGGTGTACCGAGCACCAGCTAGCTGAAGCAGATAGCTCACGAGGAGTTTGCGCTAGTTAGAGCTACGGTTGAGAGTACTCACCGTGTCAGGCTCCGGCGAAAAGGCACAGCAGTGCTGACAGCCGCTCGGCTGATAGCTACTCGTGGGGCCGCTAGCCTCTGGTTAACCCCGGCGTCGAGCGATTCGTAGCCGGCTAAATGAACTCGGTGTACCGAGCACTAGCTAGCTAGGTCAGATAGCTCGCGAGGCGTAACGCTAGTAGAGCTAAGGAGAGAGTACTCACCGTGTCGGCTCCGGCGAAGACACCACAGTGTAGATAGCCGCTCGTGGGGGCGTTAGCTGAGGCTAATCCCGGCGCCGAGCGCTTCGCTGCGGTCAAAGTGAACTCGGTGTACCGAGCGCACGATAAACTGAGGCAGCGGACGAGTACTGAAGCTAGGTTAGAACTACGGTGGGAGTCCTCACTGGTTTCGAGCTTCGACGGGAAATGCACAGTAACCCGAAGCTTGGAGCCCCAAGCTTCGTGTGGGTACTGGCGACGAGTAATCCAAATAGGAGAAGAAAAAGATGATGAAAAAACAGCTCTAGAGGTCGGAATCCGAGCTCTGAAGCGAGCTGCACTCAATCGGTTCTGGGCGAGAAGAAAAAGAGGAGGAGCAGCGAGTGCCAGGGGGCATTTATACCCCGCTTGCGTCACACGCTGTGTCACGTGTAGTGACTTCGTTGGTATACAACTCTCGGTTCGCCGTGGGCACGGCAGGGAATACATTCACATTAAGCACCGCCCTGGCGGTCAGTAACTATGAAACATAACCTGAGCTAAGTTAAGTAAACAAACCTGTCATTCTAAAAAAAAAAGAGTTTTTTAAGTCAAACGAGCACTGGATTTTATTCTACACCGTTTTCTCACCTGAAAACAGTTTATTTGGGTGAGTAAAGTGCTACTGTTTATTTACAGTAAGATTCTCTGCAGCAGCATTAGCACTAGCGCTAGCCGCAGTTAGCAGCTAATGCCACCCAACTGCGCTACACTAAGTGCTACACTGAGGCTACACTGGGTGGTTAGTCCCACATTGCTTGTTTTATTAGGGTAACACAGCTTATTTTATTTTGGTAAACACACAGGCTGTCCGATATACTCGCCTCTGAACAGCGGAAGAGCTAGCTAGCTAGCTAGCACGGTTAGTGGCTAATGCTAATGCTGTTGGAGAACTAAACTGAAACTCCTGTATATCTCTGTACTTCAGTGGAGTGGCTTTGCTGCTCCTTAATACCTGACTGGTAAAATTCATACATAAGGGAAAATTTAAGGATTTTAAGTGTGCCTTATAGTGCAAAAAATATGGTCCAAACTATTCTAAATTAGGGTAATTAAAGATAATTTATAAAGTTGTTGAAAAATATGAAAAAAAAAAACTTTTATTATAACAATTTTTGTTAATGATGCTGTACATCCTTCTGAGTCACCATACTGAATACAAAAACTAAAATTCATCCTCCTGCAGAAACTTTTAAAGTGGATGGGTTGTTTGAGAAACAGGGGATAACTTTGGCATCCAATAAATTTGAATTTACATAGAATGTCCTCAACTACTATTTTTAAATTCTATTTAATGTAGATTTGGTACCAAATGTCTTACATGCTTATGTTAGCTAGTTACATTAAGCCTAAACATGAATATTTACTTTTGTGTAAAACCTTTTGCACAAATTTAACTCTATAAGCTTCATGAACTTGTTGGTCTTAAATTGGAGCAGTTTTGTTTATTTGTTATTTTAAGATTATTTATTGACATATAAAAAAAATATGAGTCCAAAAATGATGAGTCTTTTAAACAAAGATGTGACATTAAAGCTTCCTAGAAAAAAAAAATGGGTCTTCTATTTGAATACTTAATAATGTTGTGAAACATTAGAAATGATGGTTTTAAAAATATTAAACAGACTTAATATGAATTGCAGGTGTTGACAATGAATCTCCCTGTAGGGTTCTGTTTTCTACTAATAATGATGTTATTACAGCTCACTTATTTTTAACCAACTGCACTGTGTGTGTATGTTTTTGTAGGGGTCTGTACTAAAATGCTGAGTTGCTCAGAGGTGTCAGGGGTGGACCCACACACAGTGGAAATAAGTAATGTGGTCAGGAAGAAATGGATAAAGGACCTTCTAAAATTATCAGCAACAAATCTAGAAGCCAGGATATCTCGTTGTATGGAGTTAGGTCAATACATTTCTGTGATGCTCCATTAATTACAATGTACATTAATACATTGAGATCTAAGAGCAACATATGCTGCCTTCAAGACAACATCTTTTATGGAGGTCCAATTAGCACAATTAGCCTCTGTGCTCCAGCTAAATAACAGCTGCTGCTATATTTATCAGGATACAAGACAGCAAGCTAGCTTGGACAAATGAGAAACTTTCAATGTGGATGGGTTGTTTGAGAAACAGGGGTAACTTTGGCATCCACGGGCAGCTTCATAAGCAGACTTTTCAGTTAAAATAGAATTCACATAGAACTTCTATTTAATGTAGATTTGGTACCAAATGTCTTACATGCTGATGTTAACTAGCTACATTAAGCCTGAACATGAATGCTTCCTTTTGTTTAAAACCTTTGGCACAAATTTAACTCTGTAAGCTTCACGAACATCTTGACTTAAATTGGAGCAGTTTTGTTTATTTATTTTATGACTATTTATTGACATATTAAACGTCTCCCAAAAATTATGCGTCTTTTAACCGAAGATGTGACATTAAAGCTTCCCAGAAAAAATAAGTAATGAGTCTTCTATTTGAATACTTAATAATGTTCTGAAACTCTTCTGAAACATTAGGAATTATGGTTTTAAAAATATTAAATAGAGATAACTTAATATGAATTGCAGGTGTTGACAATGAATCTCCCTGTAGGGTTCTGTTTTCTACTAATAATGATGTTTACAGCTCACTTATATTTAACCGACTGCACTGTGTGTGTGTATGTATGTTTTTGTAGAGGTCTGTAGCTTATTGTGTCAGTGTGATTCTCGTGCACAGTAATAAACAGCCGTGTCTTCAGCTTTCAGGCTCTTCACCTGCAGGTACACCATGTTTTTACTGGTGTCTTTAGTGATGGAGAACTGGCCCTGTAGAGACTGGGCGAATATAGTGCCTGTGCCGCTGTCAATACGACCAATCCACTCTAGACCCTTCCCGGGTTTCTGACGGATCCAGTGCAGCCAGCTAAGAGGAAGTCCAGATACAGAACAGGACAGGGTGACTGAAGCCCCGGGTTTCTCCACCACCGGCTCTGAGGAGGTCAATGACTGTCCACGAGTATCTGGAAAATAAACCAAACTCACATGACTATCAAATATCCCACCTATACAATAAAAAATAGCAATAAAATAGCAAAACAAAATAGCTTACACTGAATTAACGCAATCAATATACAGTAACTTAGAATCATCTTGCTTCTGAAGCTCTGCACCACGCAGTGAGAATTACAGACTGTGTGGAAGTGTTGTCTGAGGCATGTCTGGATCATGCATCATATATACTGGGCTTTATTTGAATAAGGAGTGTCCACAGCTTTGGACAGATAAAGGTCTTAGGTTTATCTGCAGCATTTTAACCCCACTAGTGTTTCATTGACTGCCTGAGAAGAAGAAAAAGAAAAGACATTTTATATATATATATATATATATATATATATATATATATATAATGATAATTTATATTTATATAATAATAAAAAAGAACAACACTTTTCAAAAACAGTTGTGTTAGTTTTACTTAAACATGTAGAGTCACATTTTTGCAACCTTATTTTTAAGTATAATTCACCAAGCTTTTTATTCAATTACATACCTTTGAGATTCACTACATGCCTTTAATTAGAAAAATATGTTTTTTTTTCCAGTAAATAAAATGAAGCTGTTTTGATTAAAAGATTTTTAAAGAAATTTACATCACTGCTACAACTGACCACTACTGCTAAAAAATAGTTGTTGTACATTATATATGTTTACAAAAACACAAATAGATCATTTCAAATAAACTTCATTTTTTTTCTTAAAGCATGAAAACCATGTCAGTGTGGCTGCAGTGCTGAGACCCACCACTCAAATAATACCTGCTGTGTGCTGTTTGGCGATTTCATCACTTAAAGTGTAGCTTGGACAAATGAGCTGTTTGACCTTGTGAAAACCTACAGTTTCAGCTAGCTAGTTGCCTGATAAATTCAGCAACATGTATTGTGTCCCACCAGTTTAAGGAGGTATTATATTAGCAGTTTAATACTTGCCTACTTCCAATGGCTGTAAATTGTTTTGTAACTAGACACTGCAGCACTGTGTCTAAAACCAACTCAAACTACAAAGATGCCTGCCTTACACACAATTATAAACAATTATAAACAATTATAACTGATTATAGTGCTTGTATAAATGTTGTTAAATGATGTACAGGCCTCCTTTTTGAATGTGCAGAAAAAGGTGTGCATTAGAAAAACAAATTTAGTTGAAAGATGAATTTCCCATCTTCTGAATTTCCTCCATGTTCTTTGAATAAATGAGTTTATAAATAATTGTATTCACTAGATGGCACTGTTCCACTTCATAAATGTATCTGGAAGCAGAGATGGCTTAGATACTTGCCTTACTTCTCCCTTTGAGGGTTTCCATAACGCAACATCAAAAAAAGACTCTAGTCTGCCAGACCTAAACCACACCACACTAATATTACTGTCTCCTCTCACAAATATACAGCAAACTACTGATTTTTCTTTATTTTTAAATGATTGACGCCACTAATATAAATCTTATTTAATTTTGACACTTAATTGCAAGATACAGTATAAGATGTTTACAAACACATTTTTAGATAATGTAAAATATTGTTTATTATATTATAGAAATGATTGTAAAATAATATCTGGCATTGGGGTGTCAGATAATACCATCAGTTAGGAATAAAACATATATGCTTTTATTTCTTAAAAATAATTCTTAAAAACAGAACTTCCTCCAACAATATACTTAAGCAAAAGATATTTAGTTTAAGCTCAAGTATGCTGTCATTCTTGTTCTTAATAAAGTTGCAAATTGAAGCAGAAGTACCACAGCATGTACAGCAAACTGCCTTTAAATCAGCAATATTTTTTTATTATGTCAAACCTTTGTTTGCATGATGTAAGGAATTGCAAAAAGGAGAACAGGATGTTTGCTTTAATGATCTAGTTTTTGTACAGCCCTGTAAACTCTTGCACCACTGTGTGTCTCGGGCACAGTAATACACAGCCGTGTCTTCAGTCTTCACACTGCTCATGTGCAGATACACCTGATCTTTACTGTTGTCTCTGGTGGTGGTGAATCTTCCATTTACTGCACTAGAATAATACTTTCTATTACTGTTATCCTCGATAGTTGAAACAAATTCCAGCCCTTTTCCAGGAGCCTGTCTGATCCAGGCCATCCAGGAGCCATCAAAATTAAATCCAGACCCTGTACAGGTCAGTTTATGAGATTCTCCAGGTCTGATTACCACGGATTCAGATTCAGTCAGTGTCTGACTGCAGGAATCTGAAATAGAGGAAAATCAATTACATACATTTAGAACTTTAAAAAAAAAAAAACATTAAGACTGAATTAATTCTAAACAGAAGTGAACGAACATTGAACGAGTAGAGAAACAGCAACATAGCTCAAGAAGCTGCTCAGATCCATCCCAAAGAGCTAGAATAATCTTGCTGCTATGATTTCCGGCTGCTGGTAAACATTTCAGCAGAATCTATTGTCTTATAGGCTGAATCATGTGTTAAATTTGCATAGTTTAACCTTGTGACATAACACACTACTAGTATAAATAGATGTGCTGATGAGACATCACCAGTAGTCTGTAGATTAGTGTAGAAATGCTCCAAACTAGTATTCCTCACTCCAAACTAGTTAAAAACTAGTTAGATTCTACCCATCAGGTAAATCCAGTCACTTTATTCAAAATATTATGATTAACATCTCGGATGTGCACTGTTAGCCTGGATTTTAAATCTAATTAAACTATTTAGTTACAAATCACATACATTATTTGGGTTTCTGGCATTTCTAGGTCCTCAGTGAAGTGAAATTTGAGCACATATTTAAATGTGTGAATATTTTTTAACTAGAAAATCCAAATCTCTTATGCTGTGATGCAAAATTTGATATTGCAAAATATTAGGGGTGTCACGATTTCGATATTTCATCGAAATCGATCGAAATTATGTCATGGTCTCGAGCATGGAAGTCAAAAGAGGATCGATGATCCCTCCCACAAATGGCGCAGAGCGCTACGCAAATGGGGCAGTGCACTGTAGCTCAAGGAGCAGCCCTTTCACCAGAGAATGTGAACATTCTCATCTTCTTAAAGAAAAACTTGAAAATATAAAAATATCAGTTGTTTTGTCTAGCCTCAAATATGTTAACAGTTTTGGTACCTTAATGAGCATCTTTCTCTCAGATAAAGTTAATAATATATCTTTATTAAATAAAAAAAACTTGTCATTCTCAGGGACCTTTTTTATTTTATTTTGTTATGTGCAAACTGCTGCTACCAAAAACAGCCACTAGATGGCATTACAAATATATCTTAATTAAATTATTTAAATTTGACCATTAGTGCCTAATGTGGTGTATTACAGATCACTTGTATCACTTTGCATCACTTATATCAAGCCCACCTTTTGAAATAAGATATTGTAAATTTGATGAATCAAACCAATGAATGACTATTGACTAATCTAAAACTGGCATAGGCCTCCCTGCTGTAAAAAAAAGAAAAAAGAAAATCGAGAATCGAATCAAATCGTGACCCTAAAATCGGAAATAAAATCGAATCGAGGATTTACAGAATCGTGACACCCCTAGTAATTAAATACTAAACCCTTCGGTGAAGGGTTATTATCTGCCTTTTAAAGCTCTAACACAGACTACACTGCTCAACATTACTGAAAGAGTTTTCACCTGTTTAAATGCTTTAATGATCCTCTGCTGTGCTGTGACGTCAGTTAAGCATTAGCTTAACGTTTTATATAAAGCATTTTTCTGATTACTACCCTTAAACGATTACAAAATGACGACACAACTTCAGTGGTCTATTGGTCTCCTATTGGGCACCATCTATTTGCATAATGGGTGTGTCCCCCAGTTTCTGACATTCACCATCAGTGTGTAGTCATTCCCCCTTAAGCTTGTAGATAATGTATTATGAGCATGATCAAAAAAAAAAACTAAATAAACATTACTACAAATTTTAAGGCAAAAAAAAATCCTTAAATACTTTAGTATATGTTGCTTTGAATAAAATTTAAAATAGTTTAAGCAAATTTGTATGATAACAGTATTCTTTCATCATATGTTTTACAATGTACTAAAATGTAGATATTTATATTTATTTATTTTAAAGCATTAATGCTTTTCTGAACATATGTTTGGTTGAGTAAAAACTGTAAAGGGAAAAAGACGTTTGCTTAAAGTACCAGATGGTGTTTTTGTACAGCACTGGGAACCCTTTTGTCACCGTGGCTCTCGGGCACAGTAATACACAGCCGTGTCTTCAGTCTTCACACTGCTCATGTGCAGATACACCTGATCCTTACTGTTATCTCTGGTGGTGGTGAATCTTCCATTAACTGCACTAGAATAATACTTCCTATCACTGTCATACTCAATAGTTGAAACAAATTCCAGCCCTTTTCCCGGAGCCTGTCTGATCCAGGCCATCCAGTAGCCATCAAAGTCCAATCCAGAGGCTGTACAGGTCAGTTTATGAGATTCTCCAGGTCTGATTACCACTGATTCAGATTCAGTAAGTGTCTGACTGCAGGAATCTGAAATAGAGGAAAATATATTTTAGACATTTCAAAAATATTTTAAAATAAAGTTTAAAAAACATTAAAACTGAATCAAAAGTGGACGAACATTGAATGAGTAGAAAAACAGCAAAGAAGCTCAAGATGCTGCTCAGCTCCATCCCGAAGAGTTTGAATAGCTGATCTTGCTGTAATATTTTCAAACTCCTAATAAATGGTTCAACTGAATCAACTGACTTAAAAACTAAACCACAAGTTTAATTTGCATAATCCAATGATGCATAAATACAGAAAAAAACATCCCATACAACCATCATCACTGTTTCAGCTGTTTCAGATGGTGGGTGTAATCAACAGTAGACCTATTCACCAGTTTGCATTGGCTAATTTCCTATTAACCAGAAATGAATATAAACATGCAAATAGAGTTCACAGTCTAATATATCATCCATAAAAGTGTGGTATTTGGTGCTTGTGAATGATATTTTGAAAGACTTTGCTTAGAGTGCCCTCTAGTGGTATATATGTGTAGTAAAATGTCATGTGTTGTAGAGTTCTTGTTAAGTGATGCCTCAATTAAATAGCTCTTATTGAATCCCCTTTAATTTTTACCATACTAAACATGCATTATAATGCCCTGTGTTTGGGGTCCACATGTTGTTGGAAAAGCCAGTAGTGTCCAAGTTTCAACCATCTAGCTGATGGGTTGAGGTTTTACTAATGAACTAGCATGATTGTACACAATGCACATTTAGTATTGTAAATATCAGAGGGAGTCTTCAAGAGTGATTTTTTAGGACATCACACCTTATTATGTCCATTTTACAACCAAACAAAGTGTTACCTGAACTAAAGAAACTAGGGTGGGTTTCCCGAAAACGATCACTATTAGCGAATGGCGAATGAACTAACGAATGACGTGAGTAAAGAACGAGCCAGTTCTGCAAGTGTTGCCCAAAAAGCTTTGCAACGTGAAAATTTACTAACAAGGTCAAAGAATGTCTTTGTTGACTCCTCCCCCGACACAGTGCGCTCAATCTATCCACAAATATCGATTCAACGCTGACAATATGCAGCATTTATTCACTATTACACCCTAAAAAGCTAGAATTTTGTTGTAATCCACATCATTATACATATTCTGATATTTAAATCACAAAAGGATGTACTTTGGTACCGATAAAATACTCCTAAAGATACGTATGACTAAATAAATAATCAAAAATCTAATCTATTTTAAAACATTAAACTTTTTTAAATAGATTGTTTATTTTTTGTAGCATTAATATAGTTACTTTTGTTTATTAATTTAGAATTTAGTCATATGTGTTATTACGTATGTTCCTTCATGTATATATATATATTATTATTTTTTTATATATATATATATATATATTTATTTATTTACTTACTTACTTACTTACTTACTTACAGGAACACATGATTTTATAAACTAAAAATTTTAACCAACCAGAATATGTTGTATACTTTGTATATTTATCTTTGAGGACTCTTCATGAGGGTACAGTCATCTGGAATAGTTTTCTAAGCGTCTTGAAGGATTTTCTGGAGGTGCTGAACAATAGTTGCTGTTTTTAGCTTTGAAGTTCCAGCTCATCCCAAATCACCATCTCAGTTGGGTTTAGGTGAGGGTATTGTGAAGGCCATGCATCTTTTTGTTTACTAGATAATTCCATATGCGTCAATTAATAGTTTTCATGGTTTAAATATTAATTCACAATGTAGAAAATAAATTATATAATAAAATAAAGAAAATCATTGAACATTGAAGTTTTTGAGTTTGCGAGCTGATACACCCCAGAATTTGAACAGAAGAACGGCAACAATTTGGGTTAGAAGCACCTGATTATTAAATATTATTAAATATTACCTGCACATTCACCGCAGAGTACCCTTTACAATACGTGTAGGTACCACAGATGTCCCCTGCACTGGACCTACAATACCAGGGATTTCCTAATAGTATGGAAATATATTATGTTGTGCTGTAAATCCAAGCCTGTGTATAGGTGCGTGTATGGAACAGTAACTTTATAATAATTTTTTAACATGATTTTTAAATATTATTTTATAGCATAATATAATATAATATAATATATATTCAACCACAGAAATAATATTTTTTCCCTGGTGTTTAAGGTGGTGAACTGCATGCAAAATCCCCTTTAAGTAATACTTAAGTAATAACGACTGGCTCAGGGCACTCGTTAATCTGCGAGCGAGTTTATGTAGTACTTTAGTTACGCACTGGGTTGGGAAACACTCTTTAATTAACGATCAATCTTAAGTACGAGATAACGAAGTTCTTAGCGTTACGAAGCTTTCGGGAAACCCACCCCTGAACAGTAGCTTCTCCTTGAGAAAACATTTACCAATTCATTATGAATTTAACCATTAGAGGGTTTTCTCAATTAAAACAAATATTCCGCCGCTTTAAATAAACACTGTCAGAATTAAACCCTTCTCAGTAGTTTATAAGTTTGGGTCCGCATTGGACAAAGTCTGGGTCTGGACCCGGACCGCAGTCCGCCTATTAGTGACCCCTGCTCTAGAGTACCATTTATAAACCTGCCTATTTCCATGCAAGTAAATGGAGCAAAAAGAAAACTTTTATTTAAAATACCATGTTGAGCATCTTTTTTTTGTCAGCTGTTTCTGTCAGTTCTGTAAGCTCTAATGTTGATATACCATCGGTGTTTTTCTAGAAATGTAACATGTTTTATTAAAGTTATGTGATCAAGGGGTGTGGCAATTAGACAATTGCCAGCTGGGGGCAAGTTGATAGACAGCTTTTATTTAATTGAATTGTTTCGAAACAATTGTTTTGAAACAATTTATAGCATATTGATGTGTTTAAAGATTAAAGATTAAAGACCATCATTGTGTGGTTACTGAAAAAGCGAGAGATATATACAGGGCCATCTCAAAAAAATTTGAATATCTAAAAGTTAGTTTATTTCAGTAATTCAGTTGAAAATGTGAATCTCATATATTATCATATAGATGTCTTTCACACAGAGTGATCTATTTTAAAAGTTCATTGATTTTATTGATGATGATTATGGCTTACATCCAATGAACCCCAAAAATCAGTGTATCAGAAAATTAGAATATTATATAAGACCAATTGATACTTTCTGCCGTGTGGGCAGTGTGCCAAGTCCTGCTGGAAAATAAAATCTGCATCTCCATAAAAGCTGTCAGCAGAGGGAAGCATGAAGTGCTGTAAGATTTTGTGGGAAAACAAAACTGCACTGACCTTAGACTTGATAATAAAACACAGTGGATCAACACCAACAGATGATAAACATGTCTCTCCAAACCATCACTGATCATCAGTAACTTTTACATTTCATTTGTAAATCAAGGAATCAAAGTCTGGAGGAAGAGTGGAGAGACACACAGTCCAAACTGTTTGAGGTCTAGTGTGAAGTTTCCACCAATCAGTGATGGTTTGGAGAGACATGTCATCTGCTGGTGTAGCTCCACTGTGTTTTATTATCAAGTCTAAAGTCAGTGCAGTTTTGTTTTCCCACAAAATCTTACAGCACTTCATGCTACCCTCTGCTACTGACAACTTTTATGGAGATGCTGGATTTCATTTTTCAGCAGGACTTATCAAACTGCACACACTGCCAAACGTATCAATTGATTGTGAATCTCAGGCATGCAGTTCATACAGGCATGCAGTTCAAACAACAGAAAAATTTACTCCAAACAATCTGCAGTCCAGCTCATAATAGAGTTGGTTTAATTTGATGCACAGGCAAATACACAGACCAAAATTAGTGAAAGCCTAACAAGCTGCACTTAAGCAATCACCAATATATAGTATTTACTGGAGAATTTCTTTTAGCAGTTAAAACACTGGATGCTGTAAGATTTACCCTTTACTGAATTAGTTTATTATACAGTGTTAATTCTGTGAAAACTGAAGACTTTTATTACAGTTGTTTATTAGGTTAAATATATAGCTGATAATAACATTTAAAGCATTGTTGTGTAACAACACTGAACACTCTTTTACCACATGTACATTTTCATGCATATGAATATTAAAGCCATCAGATGAATGATTTATTGACTTTAAATGCAGCATGTACATCTGATTCATAACATCTGTCAAGTCTGTGTTTGCCTGACTAGAAGATAGAAGGACGTTTGGTGTTTTTGTACAGCACTACAACTTCTCGTGTCACTGTGTGTCTCGGGCACAGTAATACACAGCCGTGTCTTCAGTCTTCACACTGCTCATGTGCAGATACACCTGATCCTTACTGTTGTCTCTGGTGGTGGTGAACCTGCCGTTAACCGCACTGGAGTAACGCTTCCTATCACTGTCACCCTCAATAGTTGAAACAAATTCCAGCCCTTTTCCAGGAGCCTGTCTGATCCAGGCCATCCAGGAGCTATCAAAGTCAAATCCAGAGGCTGTACAGGTCAGTTTATGAGATCCTCCAGGTCTGATTACCACTGATTCAGATTCAGTAAGTGTCTGACTGCAGGAATCTGAAACAGAGGAAAATACATTTTAGACATTTCAAAAACATTTAAAAATACAGTTTAAAAAACATTAAAACTGAATCAAAAGTGGACGAACATTGAATGAGTAGAAAAAAAGCAAAGAAGCTCAAGAAGCTGCTCAGCTCCATCCCAAAGAGTTTGAATAGCTGATCTTGCTGTAATATTTTCAAACTCCTAATAATTGGTTCAGCTGAATCTACTGACTTAAAAACTAAACCACAAGTTTAATTTGCATAATCCAATGATGCATAAATACAGAAAAAACATCCCATACAACCATCATCACTGTTTCAGCTGTTTCAGATGGTGGGTGTAATCAACAGTAGACCTATTCACCAGTTTGCATTGGCTAATTTCCTATTAACCAGAAATGAATATAAACATGCAAATAGAGTTCACAGTCTAATATATCATCCATAAAAGTGTGGTATTTGGAGCTTGCAAATGATATTTTGAAAGACTTTGCTTAGAGTGCCCTCTAGTGGAATATATGTGTAGTAAATTGTCAGATGAGTTCATGAGAAGAACACAAGAAGCTTACATTTTGTCCAGATTTTCTTCTACTTGAAGTGAACTTAATTGATGCCTCAAGTAATAGCTCTTATTGAATGCACTTTCATTTTTACCATACTAAACGTGCACGATAATACCCTGTGTTTGGCCAAGCATGATGGTACACTATGCACATTAAGTACTGTAAATGTCAGATGAAGTCTTCAATAGTGATTTTTTTTTAGGACATCACACTTTATTATGTCCATTTTACAACTGGACACAGTTTAAGCTGAACTGAAAAGAACTGAGCAGTTCCTTCTCCTTGTGAAAACACCCACCAATTCACTATGAATTTAACCACTAGAGGGTAGTTTCAATTAAAACATCAATCAAACCAAACATTATACACTTATCACATCTCAAGGACTTCCTACTGGACTGAGATCTGTATTTGTATAATAATATTTACAGTTTGCTTTTATGGTATTTAGCAGATGCCCTTATACAAAGAAACTTAACAAAAGTTAACTTAAAAAAAGCTAGTTTATAGAAATTAGAATCAGAAAGATAAATCAAGCATTAACAATGTTGAGACACCTAGAAGAAAAGAGTTAGTTTTGCAGTTCTAACAACACATTTTCCAGAAGCCTATCCGTTACATTACATCCAGTAGGTTCTCAAATCCTGGCCGGACATGGTATAAGAAAAAGTTGTAGACTCTTTTAATTTAATGCCAAAATTCTCAGATTCAGATTATATCTATCTATAGTGCACATAAGAGTGGACTGCATGACAGCAGTTAAAAAGTAAAGCTAAAAAGTCTCTTACACCCTCTAGAGTACAATTTCTAACCCTGCCTATTTCCATGCAAGTAAATGGAGCAAAAAGAAAACTTTCATTTAAAATACCATGTCGAGCATCTTTCTTTTTGTCAGCTGTTTTTGTAAATTCTGTAAGCTCCCATGTTGATACCCCATTAGTGTTTTTCTGCAAATTTAACATTTCATTGAAGCTATGTGACAGTGGTGTGCAGTAAGGCCATTCTAACTCTTTAGAGAAGGGGTGACAATGGTGCATTTAAATCATTACATAATATTTAATTAGGAAATATATATTATAGTTACTGTAAACTATAAGCATATATTTTATAAATTAACTAAAATTAAAAACAGTAATTAATTTAAAGCATTATTCTGCGTTTTTCAGTTGCTACAGGACACATATCTGACTGACAGTGGTACTAACCAATCAATGCTTTTTAAAGCGGCTTTTTCCCAGCTTTAAAACTGATTTACTGATTTTTTTTGAAGGGTGTAGTAATGAGGCAATTAGCGAAGTTGTAGGACAGTCAGATTCATGATTTTTGCTACAGGGGCGGGGCGATGGCTGTCTAACCCCTTCTCAGAGTTCTGATGAAGGGGCTATGCATTGGTTAGTCGTAAAACGGAGCACATGCTGGCTTAGTTTAATAGTTACCTGACTATCATGGAATTACATCTGCAAATGATAAGATATTGTGTCGTATATATTTAAAAACCCTTTTTCAGGGTTGTCCCTCAATGTGAAACTAATTCACAATAACAGGCCGCCTGGCTGCTGAGTTTTTGTGTGTACTTAATGGTTTTGGCTGACCTGGCGTAACGTTACTGTAGGCATACAAATGCGTGATCTTAGTTGAACAGCTGTACTTTCAGGAAAATTAAGCATTGAAAACCCTGATGTGGTCTGTTGTACATACTTTTGTCATTTGTAGCTGTATTTGTGGGCTGTTAATGTGTATTAAGTTCATATACCTAAGACAGATTATATGTAGTTATTGTAATATTTATCTATGTGTAGGTCGGCAGGGGTGGGTGTTGCAGAAGGGGTACCCACTATTTTGCTATAATGAACCCCGCCTACGCGATGCGGGGAGGGGAACTGTGATGATGTTGCTTGGGGTACAGTTCAGAACAGCTTGAGACGGTTCTCAAGCCAGGTCCCCCCCGCAGCTAGGAGTAATGAAGATGAGTGATGAAGATGAGAGTGAAGATGAAAGTGAAGATTAGGGTGGTGATGGGGTGGAGGTGGGTGCGAGGTCGAAAGTCGCGTAGGTGAGCACCTGGAAGGTATATATAGGACCAGGGGGAGGAGCACGGGAAATTGAGGCGTGGTTCATATCCCAAAATTTTGTTAATTCTTAACAACACTTTGCTATAATGAACCCCGCCTACGCGATGCGGGGAGGGGAACTGTGATGATGTTGCTTGGGGTACAGTTCAGAACAGCTTGAGACGGTTCTCAAGCCAGGTCCCCCCAAAAAGAGGAAAGTGGGAGGACCAGCAGCCGAATCTGAACTGAAAGGAGGTAAGCCGTGGTGAGAGACTGAAGTCTTCAGCAGAATTTCATAAGATCTTTAACAGCGTTTCAGGGGTGGTATGAGTGAAAATGACTTAATAGTAGATGGTATACAGAGTTAGCAACATCCTCGTGATAAAATTTGCAGACCAGTATAAGCTTGACTGAATGGGGAGTTCGACAGGTTTCGTGACCAGGTGAGTTTTGTTCTCGACAAAGGAATGTGACGACCATGTAAATTTAAATCGACAACTAGGTTATGACACCTGCTCCCATCTGAGTTCAAAGTTTCTGGTCATTCAGCTGCGTACAGGGGTTGAACTCATGAAGTCTTTGGTGGTCTGACTGTTCCTTTCGGCCTGACGTGTTCATATGTTCCATAAATCAAGGAAGAGAAGCCTGAAGAGAGTCCTGCGTAGTCCCCCCCAAAAATAAAAAAAAAAATTGAGCAACAGGCAGGACCAAAGTTAGTCTCGGCAGTAGGGGTGGCGCCCAGACGAAGAACACGGACACCAGATGGGATGCAAACGGCAGGCGGAGAGAAGCATTGACTGAAGAATGCATCACGGTCCGTCCACATATAGGACATTTTGGGGCCCCCTCCTGGAGGCGCAAAATGGTTTAGTCCGCCCGATAGCTACCGGCTTCAGGTGTACCATCAGTGAGCCCAGATTTAAAGACCTGGGGGCTAGAGGCATCCTGCTGCCCAAAGCAAGAAATCAGGTTATCGAAAGAAAGGAAGGAAAAAGAAAGAAGGCAGAAAGAGGGCAAGCAGCTGATGGTGGCTTTCTTTCCCGAAGGTAAACAGAGTTTGCTTGTTAAGCAAAAGTCCAATTAAAGTAAATGTAGTTCACTCCGGACATTTGCTGCTGATATTTTATGCTCACATTAGCTTAGCTAGTTGCCAAACAGGTAAAGACATTGAGCCTCCTAACGTAAGATATCAACATTAACCAGTTTATAAACAAACAGTGGATAACTTAATTGTTAAATAACTGATCTCGATTTTAATCAAAAGGGCCCAGAATTTGCTGCTACGCCCCTGGGTCCGCCTCGCCTGCAGTGATCGAGGTAACAGAGAAAAGAATCGAGGGAACAGAAAGGAGCCATAGCGGCCCTTAACAGAAAATATACATTAGTAAAGCCGAGCGTAGGGATCCGCCTCGTCGGCAGTGATGGAGGTAACAGGGAAAAGAATAGAGGTAAGAGAAAGAATAGAGGGCAGAAAAGAGAGCCGTCGCGTTCCTTTAAAAATAAATGTACGTTAGTAAAGCCGAGCGTAGGGGTCCGCCTCGCTGGCAGTGATAGAGGTAACAGAGAAAAGAAATAAATGTACATGGTAAAGCCGAGCGTAGGGGTCCGCCTCGCTGGCATTGAAAGAGATAACAGAGAAAAGAAATAAATGTACATAGTAAAGCCGAGCGTAGGGATCCGCCTCGCTGGCATTGATAGAGGTAACAGAGAAAAGAAATAAATGTACATAGTAAAGCCGAGCGTAGGGGTCCGCCTCGCTGGCATAGATAGAGGTAACAGAGAAAAGAAATAAATGTACATAGTAAAGCCGAGCGTAGGGGTCCGCCTCGCTGGCATTGAAAGAGGTAACAGAGAAAAGAAATAAATGTACATAGTAAAGCCGAGCGTAGGGGTCCGCCTCGCTGGCATTGAAAGAGGTAACAGAGAAAAGAAATAAATGTACATAGTAAAGCCGAGCGTAGGGGTCCGCCTCGCTGGCATTGAAAGAGGTAACGGAGAAAAGAAATAAATGTACATAGTAAAGCCGAGCGTAGGGGTCCGCCTCGCTGGCATTGAAAGAGGTAACAGAGAAAAGAAATAAATGTACATAGTAAAGCCGAGCGTAGGGGTCCGCCTCGCTGGCATTGATAGAGGTAACAGAGAAAAGAAATAAATGTACATAGTAAAGCCGAGCGTAGGGGTCCGCCTCGCTGGCATTGAAAGAGGTAACGGAGAAAAGAAATAAATGTACATAGTAAAGCCGAGCGTAGGGGTCCGCCTCGCTGGCATTGATAGAGGTAACAGAGAAAAGAATCGATGTAACGGAAAGAATAGAGGGCAGAAAAGAGAGCCATCGCCTTCCTTCATGGTAAAAGTAGTAGTAAAGCCGGGCGTAGGGTTCTGCCTCGCCGGCTGGAATCGAGGAAACAATTAATCAAATTGAGGGAACAATAACTTAAAATCTGTGAAACAATGAAATAAGATTAAGGGAACAATGAAATAAATTGAGGGAACAACAAAAATAAAGGAAACAATGAATACAAATGAGGAATCGAATTAAAGGAAACAATAAAGTAAATAGAGGGAAACGACAAATTAAATCTAAATGTGGATTAGAATGACGGAACGATGAGTAAATCGAGGGAACAATAAATTAGAGGGAACGATAAATAAATCGAACAGAGAAATAGACAGAGGAAACTGAGAAATAGATCTAGTTAACAATGAGCAGATGGAAACAATTAAATAGAGGGAACAATTAAATCGCACTGAGAAAAAGGTCGAGGGAACTGAGAAATAGACCGAGGTAACGATGAGCAGAGGAAAACAATTAAATAGAGGGAATAATAAATTAAATCGAACAGAGGAATAGATCGAAGGAACTGAGAAATTGCCCGAGTTAACTATGAGCAGAGGGAAACAAATAAATAGAGGGAACAATAAATTCAAACGAACAAGAAATAAATCGAGGGAACTGAGAAATAGACCTAGGTAACAATTAAATAGAGGGAACGATAAATTAAATCGAACGAAGGAACTGAGAAATAGACCGAGCCAACACTGAGAAGAAACTATTAAATCGAACAGAGAAATAGATCGAGGGAACTGAGAAAAAGACCGAGCTAACAATGAGCAGAGGGAAACAATTAAATAGGGGAACTATGAATTAAATCAAACGGAGACATAGATCGAGGAAACAGTGAAAGATTGAGAACGTGAAATAAATTAAGGGAAAATTAATAAAGGGAACAATTAAATAAATAGAGGGAACAAAAAATTAAATAGAGGAAACCATAAATTACATGGAGGGAACAATAAATAAAGTTGAACAGTGAAACAGATCCAGGGAAGGATGAATAAATCAAGTAAATAATACATTAAATAGAGGGAGCAATAAAATAAATCAAGGGAAGAATACATTTAATAGAGGAAATTATAAATTAAACCGAGGGAACCATGTATTAATTTGATATTAGATCGGTCTCACCGGCAGGGAGGGAGGGTGGCCGCGCTGTCTAAGAGCCAAGCAATCGCGCTGGGAGACGCCTGCGCTGAACCAGGGATCCGACGAGACGTGCAGCGGCGCCGGCAAAGAGCCGGGCAGCGATGCCGGCGATGAGCCAGGGATCCGACGCGCCGAACCGAATAGCTGGCTGCGCCGAGTAGTTTAAGCTGGCGGTGAGCCAAATATTCGTAGAGTCGAAACGGGTAGCTGGCTGGCTGCGTCGAGTGGTTCAGCTTGTGCTGAATCAAAGATCCGAAGAGTCGGACCCGGTAGCTGGCTGGCAGCGCCGAGTAGATTAGCTTGCGCTGAATCAAAGATCCGAAGAGTCGGACCCGGTAGCTGGCTGGCAGCGTCGAGTAGATTAGCTTGCGCTGAATCAAAGATCCGAAGAGTCGGACCCGGTAGCTGGCTGGCAGCGTTGAGTAGATTAGCTTGCGCTGAATCAAAGATCCGAAGAGTCGGACCCGGAAGCTGGCTGGCAGCGTTGAGTAGATTAGCTTGCGCTGAATCAAAGATCCGAAGAGTCGGACCCGGTAGCTGGCTGGCAGCGTCGAGTAGATTAGCTTGCGCTGAATCAAAGATCCGAAGAGTCGGACCGGGCAGCTGACGCGCTTAATCGAGTTGCTTTAGCTGGTGCCGGTGCTGAAGCGTGGAATCAGCGAGTAGAGTCCGGCAGGTAACGTGCTGGGCCGGGGAGACCACGGAGCGCAGCCTGGAGTGCGATGAGAGCGGCAGAGGATAAGCGGATAGAGAAAAGCTCGAAATCCGAGGCAACCAGATCAAGGCCCAGGGCGGCAGGATCGTCCCGTGCGAGGTCGGAAGTCACGTGCGAGGTCGAAAGTCGCGTAGGTGAGCACCTGGAAGGTATATATATAGGACCAGGGGGAGGAGCACGGGAAATTGAGGCGTGGTTCATATCCCAAAATTTTGTTAATTCTTAACAACACATCAACTGCACGCCACTGTATGTGATCATATTTAAAAGGGGTGTGGCAATGAGGTGATTGCCAGCTGTGGGCAAGTTGATACAGCTCTTATTGACTTTCTATTATGATTAACATTTTGGATGTGCACTGTTAGCTTGGATTTTTAAATCTAATTAAACTATGTAGTTACAAAGCACACACATTATTTGGGTATTATGGCATTACTATATGTCTTCAGTGAAGTGTGCCATTTGAGCACATATTTAAATGTGTAAATATTTTTGGACTAGAAAAAACAAATCTCTTATACTGTAAATCCACTCCAATAAATTAATTATGCAAAATTGGATATTGAAAAATATTACTCAAATAACTTAACTACGAACTGATCATTTTTTGACCACATCTACATTCCAATGGTATCTTTGATTTGAATTAACTTATAATAGTTTAGCTTAGGCTGTTGCCATTGGCAGCTTGTTTCCTATTGGTCTCCTATTGGGCACCATCTATTTGCAAAATGGGTGTGTCCCCCAGTTTCTGACATCCACCATCAGTATGTAGTCATTCCCCTGAGACTACCTTAGTTATTCTTGTAGATAATGTATTTATGAGCATGATAAATAATACTACAAAAACAATTTTTAAGATAACATATTTCCTTAAATACTGTAGATGTTGTAGATGTAAATGTTGCTTTAAATAAAATATAACATATTTTAAGCAAATTTGTATGATTACAGTGTTCTTTCATCATATGTTTACAATGTACTAAAATGTAGATATTTATATTTATTTATTTTAAAGAATTAATGCTTTTCTGAACATATGTTTGGTTGAGTAAAAACTGTAAAGGGAAAAAGACGTTTGCTTAAAGTACCAGATGGTGTTTTTGTACAGCACTGGGAACTCTTGTGTCACTGTGGCTCTCCGTGCACAGTAATACACAGCCGTGTCTTCAGTCTTCACACTGCTCATGTGCAGATACACCTGATCTTTACTGTTGTCTCTGGTGGTGGTGAATCTTCCATTAACTGCACTAGAATAATACTTCCTATCACTGTCATACTCAATAATTGAAACAAATTCCAGCCCTTTTCCAGGAGCCTGTCTGATCCAGGCCATCCAGGAGCTATCAAAGTCCAATCCAGAGGCTGTACAGGTCAGTTTATGAGATCCTCCAGGTCTGATTACCACTGATTCAGATTCAGTAAGTGTCTGACTGCAGGAATCTGAAATAGAGGAAAATATATTTTAGACATTTCAAAAATATTTTAAAATACAGTTTAAAGAACATTAAAACTGAATCAAAAGTGGACGAACATTGAATGAGGAGAGAAACAGCAAAGAAGCTCAAGAAGCTGCTCAGCTCCATCCCGAAGAGTTTGAATAGCTGATCTTGCTGTAATATTTTCAAACTCCTAATAAATGGTTCAGCTGAATCTACTGACTTAAAAACTAAACCACAAGTTTAATTTGCATAATCCAGTGATGCACAAATACAGAAAAAAACATCCCATACAACCATCATCACTGTTTCAGCTGTTTCAGATGATGGGTGTAATCAACAGTAAGGACCTATTGACCAGTTTGCATTGGCTAATTTCCTATTAACCAGAAATTATTATAAACATGCAAATAGAGTTCACAGTCTAATATATCATCCATGAAAGTGTGGTGATTGGTGCTTGTGAATGATATTTTGAAAGACTTTGCTTAGAGTGCCCTCTAGTGGTATATATGTGTAGTAAAATGTCATGTTTTGTAGAGTTGTTGTTAAGTGATGCCTCAATTAAATAGCTCTTATTGAATCCCCTTTAATTTTTACCATACTAAACATGCATTATAATGCCCTGTGTTTGGGGTCCACATGTTGTTGGAAAAGCCAGTAGTGTCCAAGTTTCAACCATCTAGCTGATGGGTTGAGGTTTTACTAATGAACTAGCATGATTGAACACTATGCACATTTAGTATTGTAAATGTCAGAGGGAGTCTTCAAGAGTGATTTTTTAGGACATCACACCTTATTATGTCCATTTTACAACCAAACAAAGTGTTACCTGAACTAAAGAAACTAGGGTGGGTTTCCCAAAAACGATCACTATTTGCGAATGGCGAATGAACTAACGAATGACGTGAGTAAAGAACGAGCCAGTTCTGCAAGTGTTGCCCAAAAAGCTTTGCAACGTGAAAATTAACTAACAAGGTCAAAGAATGTCTTTGTTGACTCCTCCCCCGACACAGTGCGCTCAATCTATCCACAAATATCGATTCAACGCTGACAATATGCAGCATTTATTCACTATTACACCCTAAAAAGCTAGAATTTTGTTGTAATCCACAACATTATACATATTCTGATATTTAAATCACAAAAGGATGTACTTTGGTACCGATAAAATACTCCTAAAGATACATATGACTAAATAAACAATCAAAAATCTAATCTATTTTAAAACATTAAACTTTTTTACATAGATTGTTTATTTTTTTGTAGCATTAATAAAGTTAATTTTGTTTATTAATTTAGTTCCTTCATGTCTATATATATATATATAAAAATATATATTTTTTTTATTTATTTATTTATTTATTTATTTATTTACTTACTTACTTACTTACAGGAACACATGATTTTATAAACAAACAATTTAAACCAACCAGAATATGTTGTATACTTTATTAATTTATCTTTGAGGACTCTTCATGAGGGTACAGTCATCTGGAATAGTTTTCTAAGCGTCTTGAAGGATTTTCTGGAGGTGCTGAACAATAGTTGCTGTTTTTAGCTTTGAAGTTCCAGCTCATCCCAAATCACCATCTCAGTTGGGTTTAGGTGAGGGTATTGTGAAGGCCATGCATCTTTTTGTTTACTAGATAATTCCATATGCGTCAATTAATAGTTTTCATGGTTTAAATATTAATCCACAATGTAGAAAATAAATTATATAATAAAATAAAGAAAATCATTGAACATTGAAGTTTTTGAGTTTGCGAGCTGATACACCCCAGAATTTGAACAGAAGAACGGCAACAATTTGGGTTAGAAGCACCTGATTATTAAATATTATTAAATATTACCTGCACATTCACCGCAGAGTACCCTTTACAATACGTGTAGGTACCACAGATGTCCCCTGCACTGGACCTACAATACCAGGGATTTCCTAATAGTATGGAAATATACTATGTTGTGCTGTAAATCCCAGCCTGTGTATAGGTGCGTGTATGGAACAGTAACTTTATAATAATTTTTTAACATGATTTTTAAATATTATTTTATAGTATAATATAATATAATATAATATATATTCAACCACGGAAATAATATTTTTTCCCTGGTGTTTAAGGTGGTGAACTGCATGCAAAATCCCCTTTAAGTAATACTTAAGTAATAACGACTGGCTCAGGGCACTCGTTAATCTGCGAGCGAGTTTATGTAGTACATTAGTTACGCACGGGGTTGGGAAACACTCTTTAATTAACGATCAATCTCAAGTACGAGATAACGAAGTTCTTAGCGTTACGAAGCTTTCGGGAAACCCACCCCTGAACAGTAGCTTCTCCTTGAGAAAACATTTACCAATTCATTATGAATTTAACCATTAGAGGGTATTCTCAATTAAAACAAATATTCCACCGCTTTAAATAAACACTGTCAGAATTAAACCCTTCTCAGTAGTTTATAAGTTTGGGTCCGCATTGGACAAAGTCTGGGTCCGGAACCGGACCGCAGTCCGCCTATTAGTGACCCCTGCTCTAGAGTACCATTTATAAACCTGCCTATTTCCATGCAAGTAAATGGAGCAAAAAGAAAACTTTTATTTAAAATACCATGTCGAGCATCTTTTTTTTGTCAGCTGTTTCTGTCAGTTCTGTAAGCTCTAATGTTGATATACCATCGGTGTTTTTCTAGAAATGTAACATGTTTTATTAAAGTTATGTGATCAAGGGGTGTGGCAATTAGACAATTGCCAGCTGGGGGCAAGTTGATAGACAGCTTTTATTTAATTGAATTGTTTCGAAACAATTTATAGCATATTGATGTGTTTAAAGATTTAGCAGATGATTAAACCATCATTGTGTGGTTACTGAAAAAGTGAGAGATATATATACAGGGCCATCTAAAAAAAATTAGAATATCTAAAAGTTAGTTTATTTCAGTAATTCAGTTGAAAATGTGAATCTCATATATTATCATATAGATGTCTTTCACACAGAGTGATCTATTTTAAGAGTTCATTGATTTTATTGATGATGATTATGGCTTACATCCAATGAACCCCAAAAATCAGTGTATCAGAAAATTAGAATATTATATAAGACCAATTGATACTTTCTGCAGTGTGGGCAGTGTGCCAAGTCCTGCTGGAAAATAAAATCTGCATCTCCATAAAAGCTGTCAGCAGAGGGAAGCATGAAGTGCTGTAAGATTTTGTGGGAAAACAAAACTGCACTGACTTTAGATTTGATAATAAAATACAGTGGATCAACAGCAGCAGATGACATGTCTCTCCAAACCATCACTGATCATCAGTAAATTTTACATTTCATTTGTAAATCAAGGAATCAAAGTCTAGAGGAAGAGAGACACACAGTCCAAACTGTTTGAGGTCTAGTGTGAAGTTTCCACCAATCAGTGATGGTTTGGGGAGACATGTCATCTGCTGGTGTAGCTCCACTGTGTTTTATTATCAAGTCTAAAGTCAGTGCAGTTTTGTTTTCCCACAAAATCTTACAGCACTTCATGCTACCCTCTGCTACTGACAACTTTTATGGAGATGCTGGATTTCATTTTTCAGCAGGACTTATCAAACTGCACACTGCCAAACGTATCAATTGATTGTGAATCTCAGGCATGCAGTTCATACAGGCATGCAGTTCAAACAACAGAAAAATTTACTCCAAACAATCTGCAGTCCAGCTCATAATAGAGTTGGTTTAATTTAATGCACAGGCAAATACACAGACCAAAATTAGTGAAAGCCCAACAAGCTGCACTTAAGCAATCACCAATATATAGAATTTACTGGAGAATTTCTTTTAGCAGTTAAAACACTGGATGCTGTAAGATTTACCCTTTACTGAATTAGTTTATTATACAGTGTTAATTCTGTGAAAGCTGAAGACTTTTATTACAGTTGTTTATTAGGTTAAATATATAGCTGATAACATTTAAAGCATTGTTGTATAACAACACTGAACACTCTTTTATACATGTACATTTTCATGCATATAAATATTAAAGCCATCAGATGAATGATTTATTGACTTTAAATGCAGCATGTACATCTGATTCATAACATCTGTCAAGTCTGTGTTTGCCTGACTAGAAGATAGAAGGACGTTTCAGGTGGTGTTTTTGTACAGCACTGCAGCTTCTCGTGTCACTGTGTGTCTCGGGCACAGTAATACACAGCCGTGTCTTCAGTCTTCACACTGCTCATGTGCAGATACACCTGATCCTTACTGTTGTCTCTGGTGGTGGTGAATCTTCCATTTACTGCACTAGAATAATACTTGCTATAACTGTCATACTCAATAGTTGAAACAAATTCCAGCCCTTTTCCAGGAGCCTGTCTGATCCAGGCCATCCAGAAGCTATCAAAGTCCAATCCAGAGGCTGTACAGGTCAGTTTATGAGATCCTCCAGGTCTGATTACCACGGATTCAGATTCAGTAAGTGTCTGACTGCAGGAATCTGAAATAGAGGAAAATATATTTTAGACATTTCAAAAATATTTTAAAATACAGTTTAAAAAACATTAAAACTGAATCAAAAGTGGACGAACATTGAATGAGTAGAAAAACAGCAAAGAAGCTCAAGAAGCTGCTCAGCTCCATCCCGAAGAGTTTGAATAGCTGATCTTGCTGTAATATTTTCAAACTCCTAATAAATGGTTCAGCTGAATCTACTGACTTAAAAACTAAACCACAAGTTTAATTTGCATAATCCAATGATGCATAAATACAGAAAAAAACATCCCATACAACCATCATTACTGTTTCAGCTGTTTCAGATGATGGGTGTAATCAACAGTAGACCTATTCACCAGTTTGCATTGGCTAATTTCCTATTAACCAGAAATGAATATAAACATGCAAATAGAGTTCACAGTCTAATATATCATCCATAAAAGTGTGGTATTTGGTGCTTGCGAATGATATTTTGAAAGACTTTGCTTAGAGTGCCCTCTAGTGGTATATATATAGTAAAATTTCATGTTTTGTAGAGGTGTTGTTAAGTTATGCCTCAATTAAATAGCTCTTATTGAATCCCCTTTAATTTTTACCATACTAAACATGCATTATAATGCCCTGTGTTTGGGGTCCACATGTTGTTGGAAAAGCCAGTAGTGTCCAAGTTTCAACCATCTAGCTGATGGGTTGAGGTTTTACTAATGAACTAGCAGGATAGTACACTATGCACATTTAGTATTGTAAATGACAGAGGGAGTCTTCAAGAGTGATTTTTTAGGACATCACACCTTATTATGTCCATTTTACAACCAAACAAAGTGTTACCTGAACTAAAGAAACTAGGGTGGGTTTCCCGAAAACGATCACTATTAGCGAATGGCGAATGAACTAACGAATGACGTGAGTAAAGAACGAGCCAGTTCTGCAAGTGTTGCCCAAAAAGCTTTGCAACGTGAAAATGAACTAACAAGGTCAAAGAATGTCTTTGTTGACTCCTCCCCCGACACAGTGCGCTCAATCTATCCACAAATATCGATTCAACGCTGACAATATGCAGCATTTATTCACTATTACACCCTAAAAAGCTAGAATTTTGTTGTAATCCACAACATTATACATATTCTGATATTTAAATCACAAAAGGATGTACTTTGGTACCGATAAAATACTCCTAAAGATACGTATGACTAAATAAATAATCAAAAATCTAATCTATTTTAAAACATTAAACTTTTTTAAATAGATTGTTTATTTTTTGTAGCATTAATATAGTTACTTTTGTTTATTAATTTAGAATTTAGTCATATGTGTTATTACGTATGTTCCTTCATGTATATATATATATTATTATTTTTTTATATATATATTTATTTATTTACTTACTTACTTACTTACTTACTTACTTACAGGAACACATGATTTTATAAACTAAAAATTTTAACCAACCAGAATATGTTGTATACTTTGTATATTTATCTTTGAGGACTCTTCATGAGGGTACAGTCATCTGGAATAGTTTTCTAAGCGTCTTGAAGGATTTTCTGGAGGTGCTGAACAATAGTTGCTGTTTTTAGCTTTGAAGTTCCAGCTCATCCCAAATCACCATCTCAGTTGGGTTTAGGTGAGGGTATTGTGAAGGCCATGCATCTTTTTGTTTACTAGATAATTCCATATGCGTCAATTAATAGTTTTCATGGTTTAAATATTAATCCACAATGTAGAAAATAAATTATATAATAAAATAAAGAAAATCATTGAACATTGAAGTTTTTGAGTTTGCGAGCTGATACACCCCAGAATTTGAACAGAAGAACGGCAACAATTTGGGTTAGAAGCACCTGATTATTAAATATTATTAAATATTACCTGCACATTCACCGCAGAGTACCCTTTACAATACGTGTAGGTACCACAGATGTCCCCTGCACTGGACCTACAATACCAGGGATTTCCTAATAGGATGGAAATATATTATGTTGTGCTGTAAATCCCAGCCTGTGTATAGGTGCGTGTATGGAACAGTAACTTTATAATTTTTTAACATGATTTTTAAATATTATTTTATAGTATAATATAATATAATATAATATATATTCAACCACGGAAATAATATTTTTTCCCTTGTGTTTAAGGTGGTGAACTGCATGCAAAATCCCCTTTAAGTAATACTTAAGTAATAACGACTGGCTCAGGGCACTCGTTAATCTGCGAGCGAGTTTATGTAGTACTTTAGTTACGCACGGGGTTGGGAAACACTCTTTAATTAACGATCAATCTCAAGTACGAGATAACGAAGTTCTTAGCGTTACGAAGCTTTCGGGAAACCCACCCCTGAACAGTAGCTTCTCCTTGTGAAAACATTTACCAATTCATTATGAATTTAACCATTAGAGGGTATTCTCAATTAAAACAAATATTCCGCCGCTTTAAATAAACACTGTCAGAATTAAACCCTTCTCAGTAGTTTATAAGTTTGGGTCCGCATTGGACAAAGTCTGGGTCCGGAACCGGACCGCAGTCTGCCTATTAGTGACCCCTGCTCTAGAGTACCATTTATAAACCTGCCTATTTCCATGCAAGTAAATGGAGCAAAAAGAAAACTTTTATTTAAAATACCATGTCGAGCATCTTTTTTTTGTCAGCTGTTTCTGTCAGTTCTGTAAGCTCTAATGTTGATATACCATCGGTGTTTTTCTAGAAATGTAACATGTTTTATTAAAGTTATGTGATCAAGGGGTGTGGCAATTAGACAATTGCCAGCTGGGGGCAAGTTGATAGACAGCTTTTATTTAATTGAATTGTTTCGAAACAATTTATAGCATATTGATGTGTTTAAAGATTTAGCAGATGATTAAACCATCATTGTGTGGTTACTGAAAAAGTGAGAGATATATATACAGGGCCATCTAAAAAAAATTAGAATATCTAAAAGTTAGTTTATTTCAGTAATTCGGTTGAAAATGTGAATCTCATATATTATCATATAGATGTCTTTCACACAGAGTGATCTATTTTAAGAGTTCATTGATTTTATTGATGATGATTATGGCTTACATCCAATGAACCCCAAAAATCAGTGTATCAGAAAATTAGAATATTATATAAGACCAATTGATACTTTCTGCAGTGTGGGCAGTGTGCCAAGTCCTGCTGGAAAATAAAATCTGCATCTCCGTAAAAGCTGTCAGCAGAGGGAAGCATGAAGTGCTGTAAGATTTTGTGGGAAAACAAAACTGCACTGACTTTAGATTTGATAATAAAACACAGTGGATCAACACCAGCAGATGACAGACATTTCTCTCCAAACCATCACTGATCATCAGTAAATTTCACATTTCATTTGTAAATCAAGGAATCAAAGTCTGGAGGAAGAGCGGAGAGACACACAGTCCAAACTGTTTGAGGTCTAATGTGAAGTTTCCACCAATCAGTGATGGTTTGGAGAGACATGTCATCTGCTGGTGTTGATCCACTGTGTTTTATTATCAAGTCTAAAGTCAGTGCAGTTTTGTTTTCCCACAAAATCTTACAGCACTTCATGCTACCCTCTGCTACTGACAACTTTTATTGAGATGCTGGATTTCTTTTTTCAGCAGGACTTATCAAACTGCGCACACTGCCAAACGTATCAATTGATTGTGAATCTCAGGCATGCAGTTCATACAGGCATGCAGTTCAAACAACAGAAAAATTTACTCCAAACAATCTGCAGTCCAGCTCATAATAGAGTTGGTTTAATTTGATGCACAGGCAAATACACAGACCAAAATTAGTGAAAGCCCAACAAGCTGCACTTAAGCAATCACCAATATATAGAATTTACTGGAGAATTTCTTTTAGCAGTTAAAACACTGGATGCTGTAAGATTTACCCTTTACTGAATTAGTTTATTATACAGTGTTAATTCTGTGAAAGCTGAAGACTTTTATTACAGTTGTTTATTAGGTTAAATATATAGCTGATAACATTTAAAAGCAACACTCTTTTCCACATGTACATTTTCATGCATATAAATATTAAAGCCATCAGATGAATGATTTATTGACTTTAAATGCAGCATGTACATCTGATTCATAACATCTGTCAAGTCTGTGTTTGCCTGACTAGAAGATAGAAGGACGTTTCAGGTGGTGTTTTTGTACAGCACTTCAACTTCTCGTGTCACTGTGTGTCTCGGGCACAGTAATACACAGCCGTGTCTTCAGTCTTCACACTGCTCATGTGCAGATACACCTGATCCTTACTGTTGTCTCTGGTGGTGGTGAACCTGCCATTAACCGCACTGGAGTAACGCTTCCTATCACTGTCATGCTCAATAGTTGAAACAAATTCCAGCCCTTTTCCAGGAGCCTGTCTGATCCAGGCCATCCAGGAGCTATCAAAGTCCAATCCAGAGGCTGTACAGGTCAGTTTATGAGATCCTCCAGGTCTGATTACCACTGATTCAGATTCAGTCAGTGTTTGACTGCAGGAATCTGAAACAGAGGAAAATCATTTACAGACATTTAGAACTTTTAAAGAACATTAAGACTGAATTAATTCTAAACATCAAACAGAAGTGAACGAACATTGAATGAGTAGAGAAACAGCAACATAGATCAAGAAGCTGCTCAGATCCATCCCAAAGAGCTAGAATGATCTTTCCACTATGATTTCAGGCTGCAGAATCTATGTATCAGCAGAATCTATTGTCTTATAGGCTGAATCATGTGTTTAATTTGCATACTCCAACCATGTGACATAACACACTACTAGTATAAATAGATGTGCTGATTAGACATCACCAGTAGTATGTAGATTAGTGTAGAAATGCTTAAGTGTTTCTCAATCTCTAGTCAAAAAGTGGTTAAATTCTACCCATCAAGTAAATTCAGTTACTTTATTCAAAATATTATGATTAACAGCACTGTTAGCCTGGATTCTAAATCTAATTAAACTATTAAGTTAAAAAGCACAAACATTATTTGGGTTTCTGGCATTACTATATGTCTTCAGTGAAGTTTGCTATTTGAGCATATATTTAAATGTGTGAATATGTTTTAACTGAAAAAATAAAACCCTTTACGCTGTAAATCCACTCAAATAAATGTATTATGCAAAATTTATAATAACTTAATTATGAATTGAAATTTTTTTGGCCACATCTACATTCAAATTAAATCTTTGTTTTGGTGAGGAAAGCTGGTTCTGTGCTGGGATTAGAGCTGGAGTCCTTAACACCACTGGCAGAGAGGAGAGCCCTCAGTAAGCTGCTGAACATCATGTACAATGTTCACCACCCTCTGCACAGCACCATCACCAGGCAGAGGAGCTCATTCAGCGGCAGACTGCTGTCCCAGTCCTGCTCCACAGACAGACTCCGAAAGTCTTTTGTCCCTCAGGCCATAAGACTGTTCAACTCCTCTCAGCACAGCAAACTGAAGACTCTGTGACACTTTTTCATTCCGGCCACTCTGGTCACACCATGGACACACCCTCAGCTATGGACACACTCTCAGTCTTGCTGATGCCTATATCACTATTTTTATAGTTCTACCCTATTTTGCACTAGTAGTTCATTCACTAGTTCATTCATCTACTGTTTACGGATCTTTTGCACTGCTAAATTTTAATTTTAATTAAATTTTAATTTAACTGTATTTGCACTTTCTGTATGGCTGACATCAGTTATCCTCACCTTATGCACATCAACTGGTGTTCACTGTCTATTGTGTTCAACTGCACTACTTACATTACACACACACACACACACACACACTAAAGACTGTACTTTTATACTTTTAATTTTATTTGTATCAACTTATAATAATTTACTTTAGGCTGTTGCCATTGGCAGCTTCTTTTCTATTGGTCTCTGGCACCATTTATTTCATTACTACAAATTTTAAGGCAACAAATTTCCTCAGATACTGTAATACATGTTGCTTTAAATAAACTTTAAATATTTTAAGCAAATTTGTATGATAACAGTATTCTTTCATCATATGTTATACAATGTACAATCATTTACATGATATGTATTTTAAAGCATTTATGCTCTGTCAGACAGGGTGTGGTTCAGTAAAAACTGTAAAGGGAAAAAGATGTTTGCTTTAAGTGGCAGACGGTGTTTTTGTACAGCACTGGAAACTCTTGTGTCACTGTGGCTCTCGGGCACAGTAATACACAGCCGTGTCTTCAGTCTTCACACTGCTCATGTGCAGATACACCTGATCCTTACTGTTGTCTCTGGTGGTGGTGAATCTTCCATTTACTGCACTAGAATAAAACTTATTGTCACTGTCAAACTCAATAGTTGAAACAAATTCCAGCCCTTTTCCAGGAGCCTGTCTGATCCAGGCCATCCAGTAGCTATCAAAGTCCAATCCAGAGGCTGTACAGGTCAGTTTATGAGATCCTCCAGGTCTGATTACCACTGATTCAGATTCAGTAAGTGTCTGACTGCAGGAATCTGAAATAGAGGAAAATATATTTTAGACATTTCAAAAATATTTTAAAATACAGTTTAAAAAACATTAAAACTGAATCAAAAGTGGACGAACATTGAATGAGGAGAGAAACAGCAAAGAAGCTCAAGAAGCTGCTCAGCTCCATCTTTTTTGAATAGCTGATCTTGCTGTAATATTTTCAAACTCCTAATAAATGGTTCAGCTGAATCTACTGACTTAAAAACTAAACCACAAGTTTAATTTGCATAATCCAATGATGCATAAATACAGAAAAAAACATCCCATACAACCATCATCACTGTTTCAGCTGTTTCAGATGGTGGGTGTAATCAACAGTAGACCTATTCACCAGTTTGCATTGGCTAATTTCCTATTAACCAGAAATGAATATAAACATGCAAATAGAGTTCACAGTCTAATATATCATCCATAAAAGTGTGGTATTTGGTGCTTGCGAATGATATTTTGAAAGACTTTGCTTAGAGTGCCCTCTAGTGGTATATATGTGTAGTAAATTGTCAGATGAGTTAATGAGAAGAAACACAAGAAGCTTACATTTTGTCCAGATTTTCTTCTACTTGAAGTTAACTTAATTGATGCCTCAAGCAATAGCTCTTATTGAATGCACTTTAATTTTTACCATACTAAACGTGCACGAAATTACCCTGTGTTTGGCCAAGCATGATAGTACACTATGCACATTTAGTACTGTAAATGTCAGATGAAGTCTTCAATAGTGATTTTTTTTAGGACATCACACTTTATTATGTCCATTTTACAACTGGACAAAGTTTAAGCTGAACTGAAAAGAACTGAGCAGTTCCTTCTCCTTGTGAAAACACCCACCAATTCACTATGAATTTAACCACTAGAGGGTAGTCTCAATTAAAACATCAATCAAACCAAACATTATACACTTATCACATCTCTAGGACTTCCTACTGGACTGATCTGTATTTGTATGTTTATATTTACAGTGTGTATTTAGGGTATTTAGCAGATTAACTTATACAGAGCAACTTACAAAAGTTTATCCATAGTTTAGGGTGACCATATTTTCATTTGGTTAAACCAGGACACCCTGGGGGGGGGGGGGGGGGGAGGATTAAGGTTGTGGGAGTGAAAAAAGTGTGTAAAAAACATCCAAAATATGTTAGAAATGTTACAAATGAACAACATCTGTTGCTTTTTAAATAGGCCGTCACTTTTTACAGTAACTTCATTTTTACGTGAATTACATAAATTAGTTTTTTTTTTTTGCCGTGTTCTTAAATGTTATTATAAGAGCAGCGGTTAGCCAGAAGTGTTAATTTACATTTTATTAGGGTTTTTGTTTGTTTTATTTATTATTTATTTTTTTTACGTTTTCTTTATTTTTAAAGCTATCATAGACAAATTGTTCAATGGTTCAATAAATATTTAGCTTTTTACAAGCGCGGCTGAAGAGAGCGTGTGTTTATCTCAGAGTCGCCAAAAGTCTCTAATAACACTATAAAAACTCGCTAGATTTGTCGGTAGTCGCTTTTTTTTTTTTTTTTTTTTTAAAGTCACTAAAGTGGCTGAAAATTGGCTAAATATAGCGACAAAGTCGCTAAGTTGGCAGCACTGACTGACAGTCACACTGTCTACATTCTGATTAAGAACAGGGCTGCTCTCACTGATGCGACTCAGGGATTATGTCACACGCAGCGCAGTGCCCTAGTGCCTGTAAATTTGATGGTCCAATAAAGGTAATTCAAAAAACAGGACATTTCCTCATTTTTTGAAAAAAACCTGGGACCCGGGAAATACGGACGTTTGGTCACCCGACCATAGCTAGTTTATAGAGATTAGAATCAGAAAGATGAATCAAGCTTCCATAATGTTGAGACACCTAGGAGAAAATAGTTAGTTTAGGAACTGATTAAAAATATTCTTGAGTCTGTGTTTGAGGACAGCTAGTAACTCAGTTGTTCTGACACCCAGTGGAAGTTCATTCCACCACATTGGTGCAGGAGAGAGAAGAATCTGTCTTCTTTGCTGTCTTCTTTGCATACTTGCATACTACCAAAATCTGGCAACCATGCCCCCTTATTCTGATAAAATAGTAAACTGAGGAGTCTTGGATTAGCAGCAAGTGTTCATTTTAGGCTACATCATAGCATTTTAGATATTTAGGTTAAAGCTGTGCTGAAAGGCTGCATAGTAGTTTGAATCTGTAGCCTCCTTACTGTGGTTCAACATGTTTTAAAAATCACTCAAACAAGTGAAATAACAGATTTTAAAACTGATAAATGACAAGTAAAAGCTTTGCAATTAAAGCATGATTAAAGCAAGTGTAAAAAAAGTATAAAAGTAGTATTAGCAAAAGGTATGCCCACACTGAATAAGAGGAAAACAGTGTCAAATGCTTTTAAGACGTAGTTGCGTTGCATAAATTCATAAAGCAGCCCTGTTTGTAGCCTGATGCAAATACATGTTATAGCTGTTTAAAGAAGGAAAAACATATTAGAGAGGATTTCAATAAAAAAGATCAAAAAATCTATCTAACTACACAGAGCAGACAAAATTGGTGGAGTTAACAATATATGTTAATGTATGTGTGTGTGTGTGGATGATATATTACGCTTCTCTGTATCCCACTAACATAAATTACAAGGCGGTTGTGCTCTGCTAATTATGCTAATTAACTGCACAGAACAATTTACTCAAAACAATCTGCAGTCCAGCTCAGAATGGAGCTGGTTTGATTAGATGCACAGGCAAATACACAGACTAAATTTAGTGAAAGCCCAACAAGCTGCACTTAAGTAATCGCCAATATACAGAATGTACTGGAGAATTTATTTTAGCATTCATCTGTTAAGTTAAAACACAGGCTGCTTTTCTCTGTACATTTCAGCTTCATATCATCTAACTTGCTGAAACTTTCTATGCCTACATACAGTTATGTAGGATATAAAGGAGTCCTTCTGTCTGCATGATAATAAATACTTGAATCTGAGCTGGAAATAATGAAACATGTCCCATCTGCACAGAAAGATTCTTGTTTAAGAAGCTGAAAAAGAAATCCTGATCAAAATTACTGTACTGTGACTCACAGTAGAAATGTTTTTACTGTAAGATTCACCCTTTGCTGAATTAGTTTATTATACAGTAGTGATTCTGTGAAAGCTGTCGACATTTATCATAGTTGTTGGTTAGCTGATAACATTTAAAGCATCTTTGTATTGTAACACCTGCTCGCACTACACCTTTAAGATCCGCCTCTCCTGAGTATTGAGGCTGACTCCTCCTCTCCCACACACCGGTGGGAGATTACTCATTCACAAGACTATATAAACTGGACTCATGCACTGCCTAGTTGCGAGATATTGCCACATTGTGTCTTATCGAGCGTTATTGAATGTTACTGTTTCCCTGGTTTCTGATCTACTGCTTCCCCTTGACTACGATTCTAGCCTAGCGTGTCTTTTCTGGTCTTTTGAACCTTGCCTGTCTGACTACGATTTTTGCCTTCTGTTTTGGACTAATAAACCTGTCTGCATTTGCATCCAAACTCCTGGTTGGTTTCTTACAGAATATCTCGCCACCAATGGATGCAGCAGGGAACCGGGACCTTAATGAGGTTGTGGCAGAACAATCACGAGCAGTAGAACTCGTACAACAACAACTCAATCAACTGGGTACCGCGTTTAACTCACTGACTGAGCGTCTGGAGGCTCTGTTTAGCAACCAGCCTGCTAATCCCGTCCAGCAGGTGGTTAACCCACCAGCACAACCTCCTCCTGTACCAGAACCCCAGCCACCTGTATTAACTCCTCTCAAGGTCGCCCTCCCGGAGAAATACCACGGAGACCCAGAGGTATGTGAGGGATTTTTATTGCAATGCGATATTTACTTCGCCCAACAACCCCCGCCTGGTCCCAACGATAACGCTAAAATAATGTTTGTCACTTCACTACTCTCTGGTAAAGCCCTAAAGTGGGCTACAGCGCTCTGGTCTCAAAACCCCGCGATGAATGAGAGTTATGAACTGTTTGCCAGTACTTTCCGGACTGTTTTTGGCAGCCCAAAGGGGGGTAGAGAAGTTGGGGAACAACTACTGGAGCTCCGACAAGGCCGTAACACAGTAGCGGACTATGCCCTTACCTTCCGCACGTTAGCCGCGCAAAGCGGTTGGAATGAGGCTTCTCTCATCACGGCGTTCCGAAGAGGGTTGTCCGAAGTAATCCAGACTGAGTTAGCTTGCCGGGATGATGCGTTGTCTTTGAATGACCTTATCAAGATGGCCACCCGTCTGGATGTGTTACTGCAAAGCCGGCGTCATACGTCACGCGCCCAGCGTGGTCACGCATTGCCACAGATAGTTTCAGCCGAAGAGGGTGAACCTATGCAACTGGGACACACGCGGCTCAGTCAAGCAGAGCGCCAGCGCCGCATAGAGGGCGGTTTGTGTCTTTACTGCGGAAACGGGGGTCATATGAGAAGTGGCTGTCCTAATCGACCACTTTCAAGGCCAGGCAACACCACCCAGCGCACGAGTTCCGATTCGTGCGCTGACGCAGTGAGTATGCCTGATCCTCTCATCTCAATAAAGATGTTAACTGTACCTGTAACTGTACACTACCTTAATCAGATCTTTTCCTTTGCAGCCCTCGTGGACTCCGGAGCGGCAGGCAACTTCATCGAGAAAGCCGTGGCCGAGAAACTGAAGATTCCAGCCATAAAATTAGATACTCCATTAAGGATTCAAGCCATCAATTATCAACCCATTGGAGAGGGCACAGTAACGCACATCACTGAACCCGTAACTATAACCATTGGATCTGTTCACAGTGAACAGATTTCTTTCCATGTCCTCCGAGTGTCCTCTCACCCCATTGTTTTGGGTCTACCCTGGCTCCTTAAACATAACCCTAAAATCTCCTGGGAAGATAGAGACATTGTTCAGTGGTCCAGCAATTGTTTTGAAAACTGTATTAAACTGACCTTGGCATCTACCTCCATTGAAAGCCCCTTAGAACCCAGTCTCACTGACATTCCGGATGACTATTTAGACCTATTAGAGGTTTTTAGTAAAAGAAGAGCCTCTGAATTGCCACCTCATCGACCCTGGGATTGTTCCATTGAACTGGAAGAAGGAAAAATCCCTCCCCGAGCTCGCATTTATCCTCTTTCAGTCAAGGAAACACAGGCAATGGAGGATTACATCCAGGAAGCCCTGAACCAGGGTTTCATTAGACCCTCTACTTCTCCTGCCTCCGCAAGTATGTTTTTTGTGGAAAAAAAAGATGGTGGTTTAAGACCGTGTGTGGATTATCGTGGTTTGAATGAAATCACAAAAAAGTTCCGTTATCCACTGCCTTTGGTACCTGCTGCTTTAGAACAGCTTAGGGGAGCCCGTTATTTCACAAAATTGGACCTTCGCAGTGCATATAATTTGATTAGAATTAAAGAAGGTGATGAATGGAAGACTGCTTTTTCAACTAACTCTGGCCATTATGAATACCTGGTGATGAGCTATGGATTGGTAAATGCTCCCTCTGTCTTCCAGTCATTCATCAATGAAGTTCTGAGAGACATGCTGGGTAAATATGTCATTGCATTTTTAGATGATATTCTTATCTATTCTGCGTCTCTTCCTGAACACGTTCAACAGGTGAGGCAAGTACTGCAAAGACTCCTACAGAACAGACTGTACGTCAAAGCAGAGAAATGCCAGTTCCACCAGACCCACATCTCATTCCTGGGTTATCTGATCAATCGTGAGGGGGTCCACATGGATGAAAAGAAAGTGGAGGCTGTAACTGGATGGAAGCAACCTGTGAGTAGAAAAGATTTGCAACGTTTTCTTGGATTTGCCAACTTCTACAGAAGGTTCATCCGAAACTTTAGTTTGGTGGCAGCTCCACTCACTACTATGCTTAGAGGGGAACACAAGAAGTTAGTGTGGAATCTGGCAGCTGAACAGGCATTCGATAAGCTTAAGACACTTTTTACATCAGCCCCTATGCTGAAACATCCCGACCCTTCTCTGCCCTTCATCGTGGAGGTGGACGCATCTGACTCTGGGGTAGGAGCGGTCCTGTCACAACGTCAAGGTAATCCTGCTAAACTGTTCCCATGTGCATATTTTTCTAAAAAACTGTCTCCCACAGAATGCAACTATGATGTAGGCAACCGTGAATTGCTGGCTATTAAATTAGCTTTGGAAGAATGGAGACACTGGCTGGAGGGAGCGCATCACCCATTCGTCGTCCTCACTGACCACCGGAACCTGGAGTATCTGCGTACAGCCAAACGTCTTAATTCCAGACAAGCGAGGTGGGCTCTCTTCTTTTCACGTTTCTGCTTCACCATCACTTATCGACCAGGCTCCAAGAATGGTAAAGCAGATGCCTTATCCAGGCTTTTTGAAAAAGAAAAGACTCAGTCAGATCCTCAAACCATCCTCAATCCCTCCTGTATCCTTGCCCCTATCCAGTGGGATATAGAGGAGGACATAAGACAGGCTTCTCGGTCAGAACCCACTCCTCATAATTGTCCAGCTAATCGTGTGTTTGTTCCCGAATCATGCAGGGACAGGTTGATAAGATGGGCCCACACCTCTCTGGCTACGGGTCATCCAGGCACAGCCCGCACCTATCATCTGCTGGGAGAACGGTATTGGTGGCCTCGGATGGAGCCGGAAGTACACGCATACATTCAGTCCTGTTCCCTGTGTGCTCGTACCAAGTCTCCCAGATCACTGCCGGCAGGTAAATTAGAGCCTTTACCCATACCTCTCAGACCCTGGTCCCATCTGTCCATAGACTTCCTCACCGACTTACCTCCATCACAAACATTCACCACTATTCTTGTAGTTATAGACAGGTTTTCTAAGGCCTGTAAATTGGTGCCTTTCACCACTATACCCACGGCATTCCAGACTGCAGAGGCTTTGTTCACTCACGTTTTCAGGAATTTTGGGATACCGGAGGACATTGTATCCGATCGGGGACCTCAGTTCACTTCTTCAGTTTGGAAAGCTTTTATGGATAAGTTGGGGATTACTGTCAGTCTCACGTCAGGCCATCACCCCGAAGCTAATGGACAAGTGGAAAGGCTCAATCAGGAAATAGGTCGTCTGCTGCGCCATTACTGTCATGACCAACAGGGGGAGTGGTCCCGCTTTCTGCCGTGGGCTGAATACTCTCAGAACTCTCTACGTAGCTCATCTACAGGTTTAACTCCATTCCAGTGTGTCCTAGGTTACCAACCACCATTGTTCCCTTGGAATGCAGAGAGGACAGACGCTCCTGCTGTAGACGACTGGTTCACACACAGTGAGAGGGCTTGGGAACAGACACACGCACGTCTGGGTTTGGCTGTCAGACGACAAAAAGCACAGGCAGATCGACATAGAGGTAAAACCCCTTTATTTAACCCAGGTGACAGAGTTTGGCTTTCCACAAGGGACCTCAAGTTGCGCCTGCCCTGTCGTAAACTCAGTCCACGGTTTGTTGGACCCTTCAGAATACTGCAAAGAATTAACAATGTGACTTATAAATTGCTTTTGCCCCGTAACTACAGAGTCTCACCCAGTTTTCATGTGTCTCTCCTCAGGCCGGTTATTCCTGGTCCACTGGATGATGCCTCCCCTCTCTCATCACCACCTCCAGCTCTGGACATCGACGGCAGTCCTGCCTACAAAGTCAACACCATTGTGGATTCACGTCGGAGACGGGGCACATCCAGTATCTAGTGGACTGGGAGGGGTACGGTCCCGAGGAGAGGAGCTGGGTGTCTACATCGGACATACTGGATCCCTCTCTCATTACGGATTTCCACTCCCGCAGGCCGGAACGTCCTGCACCCAGACCTCGGGGCCGACCCCCCGGCCGGACTCTTGGCGCTCCTGGAGTAGCGCGTAGGGAAGGGGGTTCTGTAACACCTGCTCGCACTACACCTTTAAGATCCGCCTCTCCTGAGTATTGAGGCTGACTCCTCCTCTCCCACACACCGGTGGGAGATTACTCATTCACAAGACTATATAAACTGGACTCATGCACTGCCTAGTTGCGAGATATTGCCACATTGTGTCTTATCGAGCGTTATTGAATGTTACTGTTTCCCTGGTTTCTGATCTACTGCTTCCCCTTGACTACGATTCTAGCCTAGCGTGTCTTTTCTGGTCTTTTGAACCTTGCCTGTCTGACTACGATTTTTGCCTTCTGTTTTGGACTAATAAACCTGTCTGCATTTGCATCCAAACTCCTGGTTGGTTTCTTACATGTATAACAAAACTGAACATTCTTTTAAAACATGCTGAATATACCCTATGAAGAAAGTGATGTATGTTTGTTCTGTTTCAGAGAAGAATATATTTGACACAACGTGACTGAAAATTACATACTGTATGTACATTTGCCTGTATATAAATATTAGAGCCATTAGATGAAGGATTTGTTGGTTTTAAATGCAGCATTTACATGTGGTTTGTGTTATTTGTATTCTAAAAGAAAGGAGTTAAGAAATTTTGTTTGAATCATCAGGTGGTGTTTTTGTACAGCACTTCAACTTCTCGTGTCACTGTGGCTCTCGGGCACAGTAATACACAGCCGTGTCTTCAGTCTTCACACTGCTCATGTGCAGATACACCTGATCCTTACTGTTGTCTCTAGTGGTGGTGAATCTTCCATTCACTGCACTGGAATAAAACTTTCTATTACTGTTACTCTCAATAATTGAAACAAATTCCAGCCCTTTTCCAGGAGCCTGTCTGATCCAGGCCATCCAGTAGCTATCAAAGTCCAATCGAGAAGCTGTACAGGTCAGTTTATGAGATCCTCCAGGTCTGATTACCACTGATTCAGATTCAGTCAGTGTCTGACTGCAGGAATCTGAAATAGAGGAAAATCAATTAAATACATTTAGAACTTTTAAAGAACATTAAAACTGAATTAATTCTAAACATCAAACAGAAGTGAACGAACATTGAACGAGTAGAGAAACAGCAACATAGCACAGGAAGCTGCTCAGATCCATCCCAAAGAGCTAGAATGATCTTGCTGTAATCAGTTAAAAGCTCCTGGTGAGCTGGTAAGCAGAATCTCTATAGACTTAAAGGCGGAACCACGTGTTTAATTTGCATGGTCCAACCCTGAGCACAAAACAACCACCATTACTGTTTCAGATGGTAGACTTATTCAGCAATATGAACCTATACACCAGTCTGGGCTGTCACTATTCAAATTTCCAGTAATATATCCGTAATATATATATCAGTAAACTTTGCTCATAAAAAGATTTTACCTTAAATAATCATTTGTGAACTTAGCTTAATTAATACAGCGAAAACAACCCAATATTCTGTGTTTATTTTTGTCAGATTTCGTAGAAATATTGCATATAAATTTGAGTAAAGGTTACGTGATTTAAGCCCAGTAATTTTAACTATTTATAATAAAATATTTGGCTTCGATTTTACATTTTAATCTATGCTTAATTAAACAAATAAATACATTGCAGCATTTTGTTAATTATGTTTAGAATGTAGCAGAAATATTGCATATAAATTTGAGTAAAGGTTACGTGATTTGAGTGCAGTAATTTTAGCTAATTATAGTAAAATATTTTACTTTGATTATACATTTTAATCTATGCTTAATTAAACAAATAAATACATTGCAACATTTAGTTAATTATGTTTAGAATTTAGCAGAAATATTGCATATAAATTTAAGTAAATTCAACATGACATGACAATAAAACAACTAAAAGTGTAGAAACTATAGACTGTATATAAGTCTATGGTAGAAATATGAATCTCAGTCCAATATGAAATCCGTATACTGTGGTGAGATTATAATAGGTGGTTGGGGCTTATATTAAAATGCGTAGCAGACTGCTCTCTAGTGTTATAAATGTGTACTGCAGGAACCATTACTTACACAGATTCCACTTTGTATCATACAGGGCATTTTGGCAGTCACAGAGTATTATACTGTGAATAGTTAAGAGAGCAAAATATTACCTGATTTCCATAAGCCATTGAGTTATACCTGCATATAATATCAATAACTGTTGAATTTTGGAATTTGAATGCTATAACTTGCAGTTGTGCATAAACCTACTATTCAGGCCAATGCAACCAGTGCTCATAAGTTTTAGTGGGCCTAGTTTTATCAGAAACAGTTTTAGTGGATCCAGACATACATGAAGACTAATTTTTAAACAGTCTTGTTTACTGATGAGTGTCGTGCAACCCTGGATGGTCCAGATGGATGGAGTAGTAGATGGTTGGTTGATGACCACCACATCCCAACAAGGCTGCTATGGGTATAAAAGAAGAAAAAACCCTGACCCTAACTAGAGCTTAGATTCGCTGCCCGAACTCCCGATTTCCCACCTTGTTCCTCGGCTCAGGTCGGGTCGGGCTCCAGAAAATAGTCTGAGATGTAGAAATCTGTTTTTTAATTATATTTAAATTATATATAAAGCTCTGGTGTGATAATCACAATGTTGCTAAGTAACCAATTATTATTGTTAAATAAAACGAACGAAATAACTAAAACTGAAAGTGAAAAAAAAAACTGTTAACTGAAACTAATAAAAACAGTAATTAAAAGGAAAAAACATAACTAACTGGAACTGTATTGTGTGTTTATAAAACTAAATAAAACAAACTGAAATTATTGATAGAATAGCCTTTGTTTTCGTGTTTGTTAATTTATTAATAAGCGTTGTGTACACTCTAGCAGTTTTACTGCATGCAGTTTTGTGCCGATTCTGCTCGGATTCTGCAGGGAGTCAGATTCGGCACAACAGCTGCAGCGTGCAGCACCTCACGCTAGCCGCAAAATAACAACAGAAAACCCTGAGGAAGCTGCAGAATGTGATTAGAATATGAGTGCGAGGAAGATAAAAGTGTTCTGTAGTGAAACAGGAGATACAGTATATGGAATAAACAACACACAGCTACAAATACCTGTGAGTAGCTCATACACCTGAACACCCCACGTGGAAGAATGAACTGATAGATCTCTTTCTCTCTCTCTCTCTCTCTCTCTCTCTCTCTCTTACTCACTCATAGTTAATAATTTTGGAGATAATTAGTGAAACCTGTAAAGTTAATTGAGTTTTTGAGTTTGTTTGTGTTTCCCAGATTGAGCTTTCTGATGTGATGTGTAAAAACTAATAAAAACTAGCAAGCCCACTCTAAAACAATTAAAACTAACTGAATTAAAGGAGAAAAAGTGAAAACAAAATAAAATTAAACTATAATGAAAATTTCAAAACTATTATAACCTTGTAAGTTACAAATTAAACTGTTTAAAAAAGTTGCACCAGTTAGAATCAATGTTATAATCCACTTCCGCATTTGACTTGCAGTGCTGTGTGCAGCTGTTCTTTAAAAAAACATTTTTATAAAATAATAGGTCTGTGCTGCTTCAGTGCTTCAGTGTAAATTAACATCATTCTGAACAGATATCACTCATTCAAACAACCCGAAAACAGACAGTTTATGGTTCGGGTTGGGTCGGGCTCGGGCAGAATGTGCACGGGCTCGGGCCGGGTTGGGTCGGATTTTTGGGCCCGATCTAAGCTTTAACCTCAACCCTATTAGGGACCTTTGGAGTATTCCCAAGCTAAAAATCTATGAGGATTGGATGCAGTTCACATTAAAACAACAACTCTGGGAGACTATTCTGCGTATATCCTACAAGCAGAAACTCTCCAAAAACCATTCCACACCATTCCATTTCACTAATACAAATAATTCTTGATATATATATATATATATATATATATATATATATATATATATATATATATATATATATATATATATATATATATTATTTTTAATAATGATAAGTGCATCTTTCCAAAAACATAGTGCAGTTCTGAATCTACAGTACTGTCCTGTTATGTTCAGACGTTTATTTCTTTTGCTCAGCCTGAATAGAATATGACTAATAAAGCCAACCCCCAGGTGACCATGTTGTCACATGTGGTTTAACAGTTTTTGAACCACATCCTGGTCTTTTCTGAGTCAGTGCATCTCTCATGCATAGTAATACACAGCTGTGTCTTCAGCTTTCAGGCTCTTCACCTGCAGGATCAGCATGTTTTTACTGGTGTATTTACTGATAGAGACCTGATGACCTGATAGTGCCTGTGCTGCTTTCAATACGATCAATCCACTTGAGTCCGTTCCTGGGTTTCTGACGGATCATCAAAAAACAGACCTGGACTCTTCACCACAGGGTCAGAGGAGAAAGATTAAGAGGCTTATTACAGTAAAACACACAGATAAGACAGATGTTTTGTGTTTAGTGAATAGTCGGATAGTTCTCTGTCTGAATGAAGACAGTGTAAATATTTCTAACTGAGTTCTAATTAACAGGTGTGGTAATATTTGGCAATTCCTTTTTATGTTGTATCAAAATCAGGATGAACATTACATAAATAAAAAATACGGAAATTCTTCAAAACTATTTGGAATAAAAACACTATTGAAAATTGAGAAGGTTTTTTATTCTTCTGTAAAGCTAAAGACATTTTTTTGCATAGAATCAGCTAGGATTATTGCACCATTAAGAACCTCTACAACTCCATATCGAGACAGGTTGTGGTACACATGCGATACATGTGACTTTTATATATGTAGTTCAATGTAGTTTAATAGATGCAACTTTATTGCAACTATACTAGGGGTAAATATTCATATTTGTTGGTTTTATTTAGTGATTGTTATTAACTGCTTCTTTTTAATTGGTTGAATCACATGATACAATTAATATTAATCTTTTTGTGCCATTGCTTTTCAATAGCAGGATTAAGTGCATACTAAGAAAAACAATTTCCAATGCAGCGTCCCATGTTTAAAAGTCAGTTTTGTGTTGAGTGAGTTTTTGTACGTCTCAGCTGATATCTTACAGCACTGTGGAGCTCGTCGAGCGCAGTAATACACAGCTGTGTCTTCAGTCTGCAGATTCTCTCCTCGTAGGGTTATTGTGTTGCTGGATGTTTCTCGAGAGACACTGAACTTGTTTTTCAGTGAATCTTTAGCGTGTATAACCTCATTATAATAAATGATGTTGATCCATTCCAGAGTTTTTCCTGCAGGTTGTCTGATCCAAGCTGTTCCATAATGACTGTATTCATCAGTGATAGAAGCTCCAGACACTCTACAGGTGATGATCAGAGTCTCTGCTGGTCTGATGAGCACTGAGTCTGGCTGGATGAGCTCAGTAGCACAGAACACATCTGTGAAAAGAGAGAAGAAAAGCTTTGTATATTTTCACTAATAAACCAGATGAAGTCAAATCCAGCTTCAGTTCAAACACTCACACGAGGAAGCAGCCAGCAGCAGCAGCAGCAGCAGTGAAGCTGAAGTCCACATGATTGTGGAGCGTTTAGAGAGAGGAGAGCTGATGGAGAGAGAGGGAGATGCTGCTGATATCATGGGAGATAATGGTGATTTGAATGAATACATTTGAATGCAAAGCAGCTGGATGTTGGCATTTAATGTTGAATATTCATTTATGAATATAGAATACTTTCTAAAAGAGACTTTAGCTTATCTTTATGGATATACTTATGACTGCGATATGTGTTTTTGGCTTATATGATTAGCTACATAATTAACACATTTATCACAGTTTTACATGTTTAAAAATTATATTAATGTACTTTCTAAAAGGGTGTAGTCTATTTGAAATGTTAAGCAGGACAATATTTTGGATGCTATGATCCTGAACTGAATGCTCACTGTGATGATAAAACACCTGCATCTTCATATGCATTTCACACTTATGCACAGTCTGCCCTGTGCATTTATTCATGCGTAATAAAGCATCTGAAGAGAAGATAAAATTTATTTGTAATCTAAAGTTATTTTCAGTATAATTCAGGTTAATAAATATACATATAATATAAAGTCAGCAGGGGTGTGTACACAAAAGTACTTAAACCATGCACTATAGGATGTGATGCGTTGATTTTACTTATTAGAGTTTAGGAAACCGATTGCCTTGAAAAAGTTTCAAGTTATGGTTATGTAATGTATACTATTTAATTGCATCTAAAACAAAGTAAAATAAAGTTTTGGCAACTTACATTGCAAAAATGTATATAACTGTTAGTTTCTAATATCATTTATTTACAAGGTGAATAAGGTGTGTCCTTTATATAACACATAAAGAAAGGAACTAAATAATCGCCAGTATATATTTATTATCCGCTATGAGTAACCATTACTTATTCAGGCAAGGTTAGCTTGTGTTTTTGTTTTTTTACAGTGTTTCTCTATTTTTTAAACACAAATACTTGAGGTAATTTAGAAACAATGATTGGGATGTACGTTGTATTTGTGTGTTCTCAGTATAAAAACAATATATATATATATATATATATATATATATATATATATATATATATTTTACAACACAATTATACACGCATATACTGTCTGTAGTTAGTGATATACTGAACATAAAAAGGACAAAAATGACATCTAGTTGTTCACTTTATTTTTATATGTTTATTCAGTTCAAAATGATGCTTTGTGTTCAGACGACACACACAAAGCATGATTTTGAGAAGAGAAAACATTGTTTTGAATGTAAAGTTGTATTTTTGCAGAAGAATTAAGGCTTTTTCTGCATTGTGTATGTATTTGTTTGATTTGTCTGTAGAGTTCTGACAGTATGAAGCATGCTTTCAGAAAATGTGTGTAAACTATCCAGAAAAACTGTACTAGAAGATAATAACAGGCCTGCATCCTTTCTGCCAGACTGTTTTCCCATTACACAGGAAAATTAATCCAGCTTAGAGTTCCTTCACTGCAGTTCTTCACCAGCATGTATTCAACACATCACAGTAAAGAAAACAGCAACGTCCACTGATGGATTACAACACTGTAGCCAGACAGTCGACCAATATGTTAAATTCAACTGAATACCCAAGGAAAAGTAGCCCTGGTGGTCAAATCTGCATCCTGATAGTTAGTTAGTAGTTAGTGTGGGGGGGGGGGGGGGGGGGGGCACACCAATTATGCTAAGAAATGATGCTATGAACCAATAGTAAATGTACACAGGTAAATGTGAGAAATATTGCGTTTCTTTTCACATTGTCTATACTTCTACTACATTTACTCTGATTTGAGGTTGTAATCTACTATTTAGTCTGTTCCATTGTAGCTCAGTTTAGCACTTTTTAGATTTAATTTGCTTTTTTTATTGGTTGAGCTTAAATTAAATTGCATTTCATTTTAAAGCAAAACAATACAAGATTAAGCTTTTAAAGACCTTAACTTAACTTTCTTTTAGACCTTAACCTTAACTTAACCTCACCTTTCATGCTGGGTGTACATACATGTTCTAATGCAGTTCAGTGAATTAATACTCAGTAATATTTTGACCTGATACTTTTTTACATTACATTACATTTGGCAGACGCTTTTGTCCAGTACAAAAGTAATAGAAGTTAAGATATAACATTTTTAGATAGGGCTTAAAGGGGGTTGAAGGGAAATAATGGGATAGAGGAGTGAAGGAGGGGAAGAAGGGAATGAGGTTAGAAGTAGTTAGTGAGTTAGAGGTGTTAAGAGAGTAAGTGCTCTTTGAAGAGCTCTGTCTTCAGGAGTTTATTAAAGATAGTGAGAGATTCTCCTGATCTGGTAGTAGAAGGTAGTTAGTTAGAGGTGTTAGGAGAGTAAGTGCTCTTTGAAGAGCTCTGTCTTCAGGAGTTTATTAAAGATAGTGAGAGATTCTCCTGATCTGGTAGTGGAAGGTAGTTTGTTCCAGCATTGGGGAACTCTGTATGAGAACAGTCTGGATTGCTTTGTGTGAGTGTTTGGTAAAGCGAGGCGACGTTCATTGGAGGAGCGCAGCGGCCGGGAGGTAGCGTAAGTCTTCAGGAGTGAGTGCAGGTAGGAAGGAGCTGTTCTGTCATCACCTTGTAGGCGATTGTAGGAGTTTTGAATTTGATGCGAGCATCAACTGGTAGCCAATGGAGCTCAATGAGCAGTGGGGTGACATGTGCCTGTTTTGGTTGGTTGAAGACCAGACGTGCTGCTGCGTTCTGGATCATCTGGAGTGGTTTTACTACGCAGGTCGGGCAGCCAGTTAGCAGGGCATTGCAGTAGTCGAGGCGTAAGATGACGACCGCTTGTACCAGGAGTTGGGTGGCCTGTTGCGTCAGAAACGGTCACATTTTTTCTGATGTTATGAAGCGTGACAGCGCTTCTAACATTTTCTAACATTCTCTAACATCTAACATCTTCTAACATTTGTGTGGCTTTTTTATTCATTTTATTGCAATGAATCAGCAATACTGTAGTATTATTCAGAGATGATATTAAACTTTATCAGTATTTGAACTCAACATTATTCTGGTTGTTAAAGACCGACAAACAGAAGTGTTGTAATTCAGTTAGTAGCTCTGAAGCATAAACGCAGCTGCTGGTTTTTGTTCTGCAAAACAAGCATCTGTATCACTGTGGCAATCGGGCACAGTAATACACAGCGGTGTCCTCACTCCTCACACTGCTCAGATGAAGGTATATCTGATTTTTGCTGTTGTCTCTGGAGATGCTGAATCTTCCTTTCAGTGTTGAGGAAAACTCAATGCTGCTGCCAGAATTAATGTTTGCTATCCATTCCAGTCCTTTTCCAGGAGCCTGTCTGATCCAGCTCATCCAGTAGCTGCTGAAGGTGAATCCAGAACTTGTACAGGTCAGTTTATGAGAACCTCCTGGTTCTATGAGCGCTGGTTCAGACTCAGTCAGTGTCTGACCTTTTATACCTGCAGAAACATCATTCATTTACATTTTACAAACCAACATAAAATGTGAAATAATTCTAATTTGTATCGATAAATGAAATAAAGTCTTGTTATCCTCACCTATAAAACATAAAAACACGAGAACAGCTGTTCTGAGGATTGCCATGTTTTCAGCACTGGAGCAGTAAAATGATCTCAGTTCAGTCTGTGGATGTACTGTAGTATTTGTACTGATGCTCATTTAAATGAGCTCCTCCTCATTATTTTACTACACAGATCAAACCACTGTAACATACATCTCATGAATAAGGGAAAAATTGCATCCTTTATTGAAGGCACATTACTGCACACATTAATGTACAATTACTTTTTATTTACTTACATGTTACACACTAGAAATAAAGCAAAGTGTATAAAATGATGTCAAATTTTGTATGGATTATTTCTTAATACATTAAATTCATTAAACAAACATAAACTGTATATTAAACTACACAGCAATTTACACACAGTTACACACATAAAACACAGTTTTATGCAGGTTTTTTAATATTATGGTTGACTGAATTATACATATATGGTGAGTGTATATGTCATTTTATTCTGATCTTGCGTCTTGGCATGCTCTCCACCAGTCCTTCACACTGCTTTTGGGTGACATTTTTTTTGCTACTCCTGGCACAAAAATCAAGCGATTACATTCTAGAGGTTTTCAAATGGGTTTTGTCAACTTATTTAATGTTAGTCAGCAAGCACAGGATGGCATCAAGTGACCTACAAAAAGAATGGCAAATGGCAGCTGGGGTAAATTGCACAGAAAGAACACTTGGAAACATGGTCATATTGTCAGATTTAAAGTCATGTAGAGGTAGATAAAGCCCTTCATCAATGAAAAGCAAAGAAGAGCCAGTCTGAAGTCTGCAAAAGACCATAGGGACTGGGCCATAGAGGAATAGAATAAGATCATCTTCTATGATAAGTCCAATTTTTAGATTGACCCTGTCATGAACAGCCAAATCTCCAGATCTGACCTGATTAATGTTTGCAGCAGGAATAGCATAATTTCACCCAAAAGCAGTGTGAAAGACGAGTGGAGAGCATGCCAAGACGCATGAAAACTGTGATTAAAAATGTGGGTTATTCCACCAAATATTGATTTCTGAACTCTAAAAACATTTTTATTGTTGTTGTTTCTAAATGAATACGAACTGTCTCATTTTCTGCAAATAAATTCTCTAAATGATAATATTTTTATTGGAAATTTGGGAGAAATTTTGTCAGGAGTTTATAGAATAAAACAACAATGTTCATTTTACTCAAACATCTCATGAATAAGTAAAAAACAAGTGAGTCCTTTATTGAAGGCACATAACTGCACACATTAAGGTACAATTACCTTTTTATTCACTTACATGTTACACACAAGAAATAAAGCAAAGTGTATACAATTATGTCACATTTTGTATGGGTTATATAAACACAGTGTATATGGTGGGTGTATATGCCATTTAATCTTACTAAGGTAATTATTCAGAATGTGTGTGTGCACATGAAAAGCATTTAAAGATTTGTTGTAAGTCCAGATACTAAAATAAAAAAAATCACAGTTTTTGGGTTGTGATTTTCTAATTGGTAGATGGCATTAAAGAAATGCTTCTGTTTAACAGTGATTAAATACTGACTGCAAAATAAAGCAGTAATGTATCATTCTGTTGTGAATCACTTATGTAAATAAAAACACAATACACATAATTCTTTTTTGTAAAGTCTGATCAATACAACTCTACACAAAATTACAGTATGCGTGAAACATTTTTACAGACTAATTTACTATTCAGCTGCTGACAGTTTTTTTTTTAACAGTGATTTTAGTTTTTACAGTAACTCACTGTTAAGTTTCTGCCAGTTAGTTACTGTGATTTGCTTTTGGTTCACAGTAAATTACAGTTTAACTACTGCCAATTTATTACTGTGATTTTATTTCACAGTAAGTTACTTGTCAATTACTGCCAGTTACTTACTCTGAATTTCACAGCACATTTTTTACAATGTAACTATTAATTTCTGATATAATTATTTACATAATAGGTGTGCCCCCCAACACAAACTCCCCATCAGTGTGTTGTCTTGTCAACCAGCATTTGTGTGTTCTGAGTATAAACACAATATATATATATATATATATATATATATATATATATATATATATATATATATATATATATATATATATATATATATATATATTTTTTTTTTTTTTACCACGCAATTATACATGCATATACTGTCTGTAGTAAGTGTTATACTGAACATAAAAAAGGACAAAAAGGACATCCAATTGTTCACTTTATTTTTATATGTTTATTCAGTTGATGGTTTGTGTGTGTCATCTGAACACAAAGCATCATTTTGAGAAGAGAAAATATTGTTTTGAATGTAAAGTTGTATTTTTATTGAAGAATTGAGGCTTTTTCTGCATTGTGTGTGTATTTGTTTGATTTGTCTGTAGAGTTCTGACAGTATGAAGCATGCTTTTAGAAAATGTGTGTAAACTATCCAGAAAAATTTTTAGCAGATCCTCCTTTTGCAGAAATAACGCCAGCATGAATTCACATTTCACAGTAAAGAGAACAGCAACGTCCACTGATGAATTACAACACTGTAGACAGTCAACAATGTGTTAAATACAACTGAATACCCAAGGGAAAGTAATTATTACTTAAATTATATATTATATTGCACATTATTTACTACAAAAAAATGTACTATTAACTTTCATGATTTTCTTTAATAAGTCATTGGTTGTTTGAATTAACAATTTCAGTTAAATATCAGACGAACGCAGTGATGTTTGAGATGCGAAATGAAGTTTATAAGATTTACAGAAATCTTATAATTCTTTAAACTAAATTAGGCAAGTGCAGAAATAACACCAGCATTTCTTTACAGTAAAGAAAACAGCAACGTCCACTGATGAATTACAACACTGTAGACAGTCAACAATGTGTTAAATACAACTGAATACCCAAGGAAAAGTAGCCCTGGTGGGCAAAACTGCATCCTGATAGTTAGTTAGTAGTTAGTAGCGGGGAGCACACCAATTATGCCAATAAATGATGCTATGAACCAATAGTAAATGTACACAGGTAAATGTGAGAAAAACTGTTTCTTTTTCTACTACATTTTACTCTGATTTGAGGTTGCAATCTACTATTTAGTCAATTCAATAGTAGCTCAGTTTAGCACTTTTTAGATTTAATTGGTTGAGCTTAAATTAAATTTGCATTTTATTTTAGAGCAAAACAATACAAGATTAAGTTTTTACAGACCTTAACTTAACTTTCTTTTAGACCATAACCTTAACTTAACCTCACCTTTCATGTTGGATGTACATAAATGTTCTAATGCTGTTCAGTACATTAATACTTAGTAATCTTTTGACCTGATACTTTTCTAACATTTGTGTGGCTTTTTTAATTCATTTTATTGCAATGAATCAGCAATACTGTAGTATTATTCAGAGATGATATTAAACTTTATATATATATATATATATATATATATATATAAATATATATATATATATATATATATATATATATATATATATATATATATATATATATATATATATATATATATTTATATAAAAATATATATAAATAAATATGTATGTATATATATATATATATATATATATATATATATATAAATGTTCTACTGCAGTTCAGTAAATTATTACTTAGTAGTCTTTTGACCTGATACTTTTATAACGTTTGAGTTTTTTTTTTTTTTTTTTTTTGCTACGAATCAGCAATACTGTAGTTTTATTAAACTTTATTAGTATTTAAACTTAACATTATTTCTTTTATGGAGTGTTAAAGACTGTGTTACTTCAGTTAGTAGCTCTGAAGCATAGACGCAGCTGCTGTTTTTTGTTCAGCAAAACAAGCATCTGTATCACTGTGGCAATCGGGCACAGTAATACACAGCGGTGTCCTCACTCCTCACACTGCTCAGATGAAGGTATATCTGATTTTTGCTGTTGTCTCTGGAGATGCTGAATCGTCCTTTCAGTGTTGAGGAAAAGTAAATGTTACTGCTGTCATAAATGTGTGCAATCCATTCCAGTCCTTTCCCAGGAGCCTGTCTGATCCAGCCCATCCAGTAGCTGCTGAAGGTGAATCCAGAACTTGTACAGGTCAGTTTATGAGAACCTCCTGGTTCTATGAGCGCTGGTTCAGACTCAGTCAGTGTCTGACCGTTTACACCTGCAGAAACATCATTCATTTACATTTTACAAACCAACATAAAATGTGAAATAATATTAAATTGTATCGATAAGTTAAATAAATTCTTGTTATCCTCACCTATAAAACATAAAAACACGAGAACAGCTGTTCTGAGGATTGCCATGTTTTCAGCACTGGAGCAGGAAAATGATCTCAGTTCAGTCTGTGGATGTACTGTAGTATTTGTACTGATGCTCATTTAAATGTGCTCCTCCTCATTATTTTACTACACAGATCCAACCACTGTAACATACATCTCATGAATAAGGGAAAAATTGCATCCTTTATTGAAGGCACATTACTGCACACATTAATGTACAATTACTTTTTATTTACTTACATGTTACACACTAGAAATAAAGCAAAGTGTATAAAATGATGTCAAATTTTGTATGGATTATTTCTTAATACGTTAAATTCATTAAACAAACATAAACTGTATATTAAACTACACAGCAATTTACACACAGTTACACACATAAAACACAGTTTTATGCAGGTTTTTTAATATTATGGTTGACTGAATTATACATATATGGTGAGTGTATATGTCATTTTATTCTGATCTTGCGTCTTGGCATGCTCTCCACCAGTCCTTCACACTGCTTTTGGGTGACATTTTTTTTGCTACTCCTGGCACAAAAATCAAGCGATTACATTCTAGAGGTTTTCAAATGGGTTCTGTCAACTTATTTAATGTTAGTCAGCAAGCACAGGATGGCATCAAGTGACCTACAAAAAGAATGGCAAATGGCAGCTGGGGTAAAGTGCACAGAAAGAACACTTGGAAACATGGTCATATAGTCAGATTTAAAGTCATGTAGAGGTAGATAAAGCCCTTCATCAATGAAAAGCAAAGAAGAGCCAGTCTGAAGTCTGCAAAAGACCATAGGGACTGGGCCATAGAGGAATAGAATAAGATCATCTTCTATGATAAGTCCAATTTTTAGATTGACCCTGTCATGAACAGCCAAATCTCCAGACCTGAACCCCAATAAAAACCTCTGGAATGTAATCAAGAGGAAGCTGGATGATCACATGCTCTCAAACACTGCTGATTAATGTTTGCAACAGGAATAGCATAATTTCACCCAAAAGCAGTGTGAAAGACGAGTGGAGAGCATGCCAAGACGCATGAAAACTGTGATTAAAAATGTGGGTTATTCCACCAAATATTGATTTCTGAACTCTAAAAACATTTTTATTGTTGTTTCTAAATGAATACGAACTGTCTCATTTTCTGCAAATAAATTCTCTAAATGATAATATTTTTATTGGAAATTTGGGAGAAATGTTGTCAGGAGTTTATAGAATAAAACAACAATGTTCATTTTACTCAAACATATACCTATTAAGCTAAAATCAACATGATTGTGGAGCGTTTAGAGAGAGGAGAACTGATGGAGAGAGAGGAAGATGCTGCTGATATCATGGGAGATATTGGTGATTATGGAAATAATCTGCTTTATACTATTGTCAGATAAGCAGATTCTGCCCTCTAGAGGCTGAAATAGAGACTTTCAGTCCTACAGAAAATGTGGTGGGGGCCATTCCACCGAATGAGTGCCATTTTTATCCCAAAGAAAATAACATGTAAATACATTTTATTATTAAGCATAGTGTCTTGTACATTGACCTAATAGCAAAGTAAGATATGTAATTACATGTGTAATTAAACAAATAAAAAACTACTCATAACTTTGAAAGAAATAGCATTTGTTACCTGTCCCCAGTCTCTAACTATAAACTTTACCATGAAATGTATTAATAAAATTCTTCAGAGATTTTTATTTTTTTTAATGATTTTTTTCTCCATAACAATTCCATAATATTTAAGGTTAAAAACACATTTTAGTTGTGTCCCTCGGTTTCACCAAGTATTGTTACCACAACACATTACCCCATCTGAAACATTTGGAACAGAAATACATTCTAATACATTAAAACTAAAACAATAGCAACACTGACACTTTAATATTTTATTACTAAAAACAAATACTTAAAGTTAGAAAACACAATTATATAAATTAAACACACATAATCAAGAAATATATGATTATGAATGTAGACTGATCTGGACAGCATTTATTGAGGTACACATACAGAAGTAGTGTGATTATATATATGTGATAGCATGTCAGTAAGGATTTCATGCCTTTTTAGTTGGTAGGGCACTATTAAATCTGTTAAATCTTTTGGCAAATTACATTGATTTTTTCTGTTGTATTTTTTTTTTTTTTTTTTGCAAATGGAAACTTTGTATATATTAAAACTGCTGCAATTTTATTTTATTTTATTTTATAACTATGAATGAAAGTTTATACAGATAAACTCAGGGTAAATATTTTATAAATGTAAAAAAGGAGCAACTTAAATTTTCAGCAGCAAAGATCCTTTTAGTAGTGCCTTAAATCCTTAATTAAATGCAACTGTAGTTTAATTTAAAGTTTCTCCACAAGAGGGCAGAAGTAGCACTTATTTAGCTTCAGCGTTATGAAGTACACTTTTTGTTCAATGTAATTCAATATACTTCTAAAATACTTATTTTCAAATATACTTTTGTATATTTTTAACAAAGTGTGTTACAGTAATTCTCTTAAAGTACAATGTATCATGTACGTTTTTAAAAAAGTAAATTAAATGACTACATTTTAAAATGTTTTTTTTTTATATATTTTTAGGTATTACATTAATATAACAGTTAAAATGTATTTCAATGCTCTGTATTTATAAATGGAAATCATATTTAAAATATGGGGTTACATACATGAAGTAGTATGTTTAAATGTTACTTAAGTATGTTTAAAATAGTTCCATTTTAGTACAGTTAAGTACACTTAGCACAATATAAATAAGACTAAGTATGAAGTATAATAGGTACAAAAAAGTTGTTTCATTTCAGATATACTGATTAATATATAATATATTTAAATATACTGATTAATAATGTGGCTACAAGAACACTTTAGTGCACTATAGCATAATAATGCTAGTATACTTAGTATACTTTAATCTACTTTTTTTTCACTAGGGTCACTTTGTAGTGAAATTCCACACTTTTAGGGAGAAAAATACCCATTTGGATACAAAACCAGAATTTTAACGTCCATAATTGCCCATTTAATGAGCTTTGCAATAAGCAATATAATTTTAATGAAGCAAATCATTTATCTTGATTTGAGATGATTATTGGCCAATAAAAATATTGTTGTTCATAAAATTGTTCTTAAATCACTAAAATTGTCTGTCATGAGGAAATGCCCCTGCATGTTTATTTCAGTTTTTAGGGCTTAGTTTGATTTAAATTGATTTTATTAATATTATCAACATTTGGGTTTTTGGTTAACTGGAACTCAACACCACATTAAATTTTAGCACTTAACAGAAGGGTGTATAACCACATAGATGATGTGTGGATGTTTTTTGTACGAGTCTGTGTATACTATTCATCACTGTGTCTCTCGGGCACAGTAATAAACCCCAGAGTCTTCAGCTTTAATGGAAGTCATCTGTAAGTACACCTGGCTCTTGCTGTTGTCTCTGGAGATGGTGAAGCGTCCTTGAACAGACTGGGAGTAGTATGTGCTGCCAGTGTGCAGAGCTATCCATTCCAGTCCTTTACCAGGAGCCTGTCTGATCCAGCCCATAGAGTAGCTACTGAATGTGAATCCAGAACCCGTACAGGTCAGAGTGTGAGATCCTCCAGGTTTAATTACCGCAGGCTCAGACTGAGTCAGTGTCTGACCATTTACACCTGCAAAAAATAAAACAATAAATTATAACCATACATAATGAAAAATACTGACATCAAACAGGCCATTGCACCAATTATAACTCACTTTGATCAGATACGACTATAAAAACTAAACACAACATCACCACCAGCTGTGCCATGTTGTTGTATCAAATTAAGTTCCCCTAATGGTATCTCATATTGTGATTTGCGACTGTGGATCAGGCATTATATATGTTGTAGGATGAGCATATTTGCATAGTCCAGCCCTTATTCTGTTAAATCAATGAAACAATCAAAATCAGTCTTCTGAAATCCACCTGCAAAAATGTTAAGATTATTAATAGGGTATTAATATTTATTCATATTTATACACTTAACATTAATTTATGGGATGTTAAAGACAAACTATGTTTATTTAGTTAGTAGCTCTGAAGCATAAACTCAGAAAACAAGCATCTGTATCACTGTGGCAATCAGACACAGTAATACACACTGGTGTCCTCACTCCTCACACCGCTCAGATAAAAGTATATTTGATTTTTGATTTTGAATCTGAATGCCTGTTGATTTCTGAAAACTTCTACTGTATGTTACAGTTCAACAACATGTACTTTTCTAGCATGTCTTAATATTTAAACAGTAAAACATTAACATGTTTACCATGAGATGTGTTTATTCCTCAGTGACGCAACTAATAAAACTAATAAAAACTAATTTAAACATTTAAATATAATGGTACAACTAACAGTGTTATATTGATTGTTATAAGTGAGGTCAACATTAACATTGTTAAGAAAGTGCAGAATAATAATTTAAGATAAAAACAAACTAAAACAAACTAACAAACAAACAAAATTAACCAAAGTTACACTGAATATAAAAACTAAAGAAGACTAAACTTGAAAACAGGAATCTAACAAACAGCATGAGACATGAGACATGAGACATGAGACATGAGACATGAGACATGAGACATGAGACATGAGACATGAGACACACCTGACCACGGACAGCAAACAAACCAACAAACGACTAGACAAAGAAGGCTTGAAACAAAGGGGCTTATATACACGAGGAGGGAACAGGAAACTGGAAACACCTGAGGATCAATCAAGAGGGGGCGGGGTTACAAATAACTGATGACAGGGTGGGGCTAGGGCAGAGACAGGACCAAAAACACAACAGAAGCACATGGCTGGGAAACACATGACAGGAAAACAGAGGGGAGGAGCACAAGAGACCAAATGAGGGAGAAACAAGACAGACATGGGCTAAGCTGTGACAAACATGGTAATCCATGCGATTAATTTGTGGTCATGTGATTAAGTTTACAGGATAAAGAACAACTGCCAGATTTATACAGTGAGATATAAGTTTTTTTTCCAGGATACCCAATATTTAATATACTTATAATTATGCCTTGTTTATACGTTAAAATTTAAATATGTGCACAATTTGTTAGGGTAAATGTGAAATCTGTTTATATGGCCATAGAGAAGATTTTCTCATGTATAAAAATAAAATAAATCAAAAATTACTTTTCAAAAATATACTTTCACATCCACCTAATACTGTTCTATAGCATGCTCTAGTTATTTATTACAGTGTGTGTGTGATAAGCACTGGAACATTTCTCACCACATTTGTTCTGGATATTCGTTTTACATAATTGTGAGAATTATCCACAGCTCATAATAGAATTTATTTTTATATTTATCTGCAACAAATCAGCTCTGTGTAACAGTGATTTCAAAACTTTAAATAAACATCATGAGCGTTTTAGAGTAGAAGAATCGTTGGTGGACTCTGTTATAAAGATGCTGAGGTGTTCTCTAATAGCTGCCCTCTATTGGTAATAGGGGTAACATTTTTGAAACTGCACTCCAAAAAGTATGTGCTAGTTTTACTTAAGAATACTGGGCATCATTTTTGCAACCTTATTTTAAAGTTTAACCTTCAAGGATTTTTTTTTTTTTTTACTAAATATCTTAAACCGACATCACTTAATAATAAGTTGGAAAAACTATACTTTTAAATATATACAGAAAAACACAAGTTTGATTTTTACTACATGCCTTTACTTAAAAATATATTTATCCAGTAAGTAAAATTAAGCAGTTTCTAGTGTAAGGTGGATTTGCATTATTGCTACAACTGACATAAAGCCTATATACATATAGTATAATATAGTCAATAAAAACTGGAATTGACTGTTTAACATGGGAATGAATAAACATACTTTAAGTAGGTTTTTATGTGGGTTTTTGTACAGCTCTGCAGGGTCTTGTATCAGTGTGCTTTTCGAGCACATTTAATCCACTGTTGGGCACTTTATTATTAGAGGAGCTCCTGTATATTAATAAATAAGCAATAAATAAGTATCCCAATACTTCAGTCTGTATAGTTTAAATACTGTCTGATAATATTTTCTATGAGTTTTCCCAGTAGATCTGAACACTGCAGTGGGGGAGGGTTTTTGTACAGCTCTGCAGGGTCTTGTATCAGTGTGTCTCTCGAGCACAATAATAAACAGCAGTGTCTTCAGTCTTCAGGCTGCTCATCTGCAGCCTGAAGATGCAGGAAAAAAACTGTAAAAATTTGATGCACACTTTATTTAAAACACAAAATAACACAAACATACACTAATAACAACTTTCCAAGACCCAGATTAAGCCTAAATCAGAAAAAGGTTCCCAACTTCCAATATTAGTTCATCATTACTAAACTTAATCCATCCTTAATCTGAAAACGAGCTCTGAGTAAATTTATTAAATCTTTAACCTCAGACATGGCACATTAAATTAAATATGTTTAGAATCCACATGAAGGTTTTGTTCCCCTATTAATATATATTTGAACCAAAACCATTTTTTTATCAGAAGAAAATCAATCCATATAAAATTATTAATATTACATATATATTTTTTCTCTTAATCATTTACATCTATATTAAATTTGACATGAGTAATAATATATTAGATATTAAAGATTGTGTTCTTCATTTCACACACTGGAGGGGTTTTTGTACAGCTCTGTAGATTCTTCTGTCACTGTGTCTCTCGGGCGCAGTAATACACAGCTGTGTCTTCAGTCGTCAGGCTGCTCATCTGCAGATACACCTGATCCTTACTGTTATCTCTGGAGATGGTGAATCTTCCCTGAACTGACTGAGAGTAGCGTTTAGTGTCTCCATCTGGAGCTGAAATGAAAGCAACCCATTCAAGCCCCTTTCCAGCAGACTGTCTAATCCAGGATAAATCTGCATAGTAATCAGTAATCCCAGAGTAGGTACAGGTGAGAGTGTGAGATCCTCCAGGTTTAATGAGCGCTGGCTCTGACTCAGTCAGTGTCTGACATCTACAACCTGTTAAATAATATAATAACACTCACTCAGTCATTTCAGATACACACCCACACATAACAATCTCACATTAATCTATAAATGATATCAAAGATAGATTCACAGATAAATCTACTCACTGATTACAGTCATTAATGTGAAAATTAAACAGCACAGCACTCTGGGATTCATGGCTGCTGCTTCTGAAGTAAAACCACAGTGAGAACAGTGCAGTTAGAGTCTGGGTTTATATAAGAAAAGCATCATTTGCATGCCCCGCCCTCTACAGGATTTATAGGTTAAAACACCTGATCTGCAGGAATGATCTGGAATGAGCATCATTAATTCCTCTGATATATTAGGATTTGGAGAAACATCACAGTTAAAATGTTATAAACAGTTGTAGTTATACATTCACTCATCATGAACATGAATGTGATGGGAATATAGTCAGTTTATATATTAATAATGGATTTATCAACAGTTTATCCGATAATTATACACATTACATCAGAACTACACATACAAAACTACACATTTCTGAATTAAAGTCATTTCAGAATTTCATATTGACTAAACTGCTTTATAATCCATCAGTTTAATTCAGTTTTTGATGATCTGGTTCAGACCTGGTGGACCTGTGATTTGATGGTTGATTGTTGGTTTTATTTGCTTTGTTTTTTTAAGTAAAAATGTAAATTAAACATCTTAAATCAAGATTAATTGAGCAGAAAACATAGTTTAAAATTCATCAATGTTAATAATAAGTTACATTACTGTGATCAATATCAACAATTTCCTTTATCAATTATTCACTACTTTTTCTGTGGTCCTCCTGAGATGATTGTGTTGGAAATTGTGGAGTTCTTCTCATTCTCATCCCTCACTTAAACAGAATATTATACTATACTTTATTTTATAGTTAGAAAATTCCTGTTTGTGCTGCATCTAGAAAACATCACCTCACTGCCACGTGTTCAGATCTACAACACCTTCAGAACAGAAAGCACATTTACATTATGGATGATGTGAACCTGAAACCTTTTCTCTTTATCAGAATGAGTGTAAAATATTCTATAATGTAGTAATTCTAACATTTCAGTGTTCTCCTGCTCTATCTCACCACCTTCACCTCAGGAAGATCTAGTAATGATCTGATTGGCTGGATTAGAAATGATCAGGAACAGGGTTTGGAACCACTGTTTAATAATATTGTCAGATAAGCAGATTCTGCCCTCTAGAGGCTGAAATAGAGACGTTCAGTTCTACAGAAAATGTGCTGCATGTTGATGTTGAGTACATTTAATAGAGACAGAGGAAGAAGTGTTAAATGTTAGTACTGTTAGTAAGTTTAGTGTCATCAGTATTGTGTATTTTTTACATTACAAATATTTTTCCAGACTATACATTAATTGGGGAAACCAGCTCTGAGTGAATTACTCTGAATCTTAACTCAGACATACTGGATTGAATTAATTCAACATTTTACAGGTATTTTAAAGGTGTCAAAAGTTATTCAGAGCAATTCCAAGGAGAAACACTTTTTACAGTGATGTTCAGTATAAAGAACAGAAATTGTTTTAAATGAGAAGTTAAAGTAATTAATCTCACAAACATGAAATAGTTTGATTCATTTCACACACTGGAGGGGTTTTTGTACAGCTCTGTAGATTCTTCTGTTACTGTGTGTCTCGAGCGCAGTAATACACAGCTGTGTCTTCAGTCTGCAGATTCTCTCCTCGTAGGGTTATTGTGTTGCTGGATGTGTCTCGAGAGACACTGAACTTGTTTTTCAGTGAATCTTTAGCAGCTACACCCCCAGTATAATAAATAGCATTGATCCATTCCAGAGCTTTTCCTGCCGGTTGTCGGATCCAAGCTGTTCCCCAGTGACTGCTGTCAGTGATAGAAGCTCCAGAAACTCTACAGGTGATGATCAGAGTCTCTGCTGGTCTGATGTGCACTGAGTCTGGCTGGATGAGCTCAGTAGCACAGAACACATCTGTGAAAAGAGAGTAGAAAAGCTTTGTATATTTTCACTAATAAACCAGATGAAGTCAAATCCAGCTTCAGTTCAAACACTCACACGAGGAAGCAGCCAGCAGCAGCAGCAGCAGTGAAGCTGAAGTCCACATGATTGTGGAGCGTTTAGAGAGAGGAGAGCTGATGGAGAGAGAGGGAGATGCTGCTGATATCATGGGAGATAATGGTGATTTGCATATGAAGGAAAAGAAGGGGGCTGTGCTGGATTCTTAGTTTTAATACAGAAAAACATAAAATAATTTATTCAACAATAATGTACCAAATAATACTTTTACCAGATATTTAAAAATTATGAAAATTAATGTTTATCATGATGAACTGAATCTTTAATATTATATGATATGCACAGGCTGCCCTCTAGAGGCAGAAATTGAGACTCTCTCTGCATTATTAAACCAGTGAAGAAGATCATGATAACTGTGTGTAGAAAAGCCTGATGAGTTTCAGTGGAGCTCATCTCAGACAAGGTTTTCTCTGTGTAACAAGATTTAAAATTTTAAACAACAATTTAAAGAAATATATATTTTAGCAATGAAAGTATTATAATGTTAAGATAATTTTCATGGTTTTCTGGCCTTTTCATTTAAGACAAATCCTTAAAATATACAGTAATTACACAGATATATCAGAATATTATGACCACCTAATGTTTCTACACTCATTGTCCATCTTTTCAGCTGCACTGATCATATAGAATCATTTTGTAGTTCTATATTTACAGACTGTAGTTCTGTATATGTTTCTCTGCATACTTTATTATTATCCTCCTTTCACCCAGTTCTTCATTGAGGAGCAGGGTGGTGGTGTGTTAGTTTTCTTTATTTTGTTTTCTATTATATCTTATCCTTTTCCTATTTAGAGTTATAGTAAAAGAAAAAGAGAACAAAGAAAGGAAAGATGAAAGAAAATCTTTTCTCATGCTGTTCATTCTTTTAGTATCATTACATTCAGTTTCACATACCCAAAACAGACTACATGCAACTACAAATTCCATAGGGACATAAACTCATATGTCCACAGTTATGTCTAAATTTAAGATTTATTTGTGTATCTGTACACTATAAACAATGTGATGGATGTTCTATTAGAATGGCTTTTAATCTGCATTGATCTGTCAGCACTCATCATTAGTAATGAAAAGCAACACCGATTAAAAGATTAACAATTTAAATATTTATAGGTCTGATGTTTATATTAACATAGTTCTATTATCTTAAAACTCTGAGAAAAAAATGACTCTTCAAACCAAACCACTTAAATAAATATTTTATTGCATTAATATTTCCTATGTGAACTGTAAGAACAGTTATAGACAGTACTCAATACGGAGTATGCATAGAATTGTTCTATCATTATATAACAAACAATGGTGAAAATATTTGGCTATTTAAAAAAATAATTAATAAATTAAATAATAGACATTAAATACTGTGTGGGTTAATGTAATTAAATGTAAATTTATCATGCAGAAGATATAAACTCATATGTTTTTCCACACTGGAGGGGTTTTTGTACAGCTCTGTAGATTCTTCTGTCACTGTGTGTCTCGGGCGCAGTAATACACAGCTGTGTCTTCAGTCTTCATGCTGCTCATCTGCAGATACACCTGATCCTTACTGTTATCTCTGGAGATGGTGAATCTTCCCTGAACTGACTGAGAGTAGTACTGTGTTCCACTGCCCGTAACTGTTGCCACCCATTCTAAACCTTTTCCAGCAGCCTGTCTAATCCAGCCCATCCAGTTGCCATCAAAGTCTATACCAGACCATGTACAGGTGAGAGTATGAGATCCTCCAGGTGTAATGATCACTGCTTCAGACTGTATCAGAGTTTGACTCCAACATCCTAAACATGAGAGGAAAAGAAGGAATGAACAGAAGAACATAAGAGTGAATTCAGAATAAAAACATTCAGTAGAAAATCAGCCAATCAGGATCTTACTTGTAGCGAGAGACAATAATATAAAACTGCAGAACATCTTCACTTCCATTCTCCAGACAGCAGAGTGATGTTTATCCAGCAGAAGATCAGAAACACTGAGTGATGACTGACAATAAGAAGCTGCTGGAGGACAGGAAATTTGCATAAGCTTTTATTCTGAATTATTCTTATCATTAGCTCCACCCCCTTCTTCTGATTTTCTTCTTTCACTGTATTCTTACACATTACTTTAACTCAGATCAGTTAATTAATTGAAATAAAGAATTTGTTTAATTTACTCAAAATTTAAATAAATGCGTAGGTGATTGTATCACATGATAAAATAATGTTTTTTTCTTAATCAAGTGGATTTATTGATGATGCGTTTTTAAAAGTGCTGATTTGAAAATACAGAGAATAAAGTGTCTCAGAATAAAACAGTTTTTATTAAAACTCTATTAATTTCAGTGCTTTGATTATTTACTCATATGTTCCATTAGTTCTTTATCTGTGAATTACTCTTAAATACATTTAGTTTGCAGTCGCAGGAAAAAGTGTAAGGTCTTCCTCTGCTGGCATCAGGGGAACTGTCCATTCATTGGTCCTGTGCTGTGGCTCCGCCCCTCACCTGAGCCCCATCAGTTTAGAGGACTGGACTTGTTGTACAGGTGCTGCATCCTATCACATTCAACATGCAGTATATTTATATATATACAGAAATGCCAATTATTATTTTTATAAACATATTAAAACATATGTGCAACAAGTACATTTAATAATTAATACTCACTGTAAAAATCTATGCTTACTGTATGCAAGTCCATGCAATTAATATTTATTTATTTTTAAAAATATACTGTATTTCCAATTCTTTATGTAAATAAGCATCCTGTATATATATAGCCATATAGATAAGGTCCTTGTGGGTTCAAAACAACAACAAACATACCTTTCATAAATTATTGTAATCTGTTTAATACTGTCCTATTATGTGCTGTAGTCATTATTTACATTATTTACAGGATTTCCACCACATTTGTTATGGATTTTCATGTATAACTTAATCAGTGTTAATCAGCTTTGTCAATTATAATAGAAATATAATCACAGCATCAAACTGAGCACTTTTGTATAAAGAAATTCTTATTGTTAAGACATATTTGAAAAAAGTAAGCCCAGTTTTTTTTTATATATAAAACAGATTTCATATATTTGAACAATGATTATGTATTTTTATTTTATAAGTATAAAGTAAATAAGGTCTGTTTATGGACATTAAGCCTGTTTTTATATTGATACATATTACTAAGCAAGTTTTGTGAAACGTCACCAAAGAAAACGTTGCAGTTTTGTAAGAGTTTTACTTTGCTATAGTTTTTTAGTGTTTTGGTGCACATGCAGGTGTGTTTTGTTTAAATGTTCTGCAGATATGAGCAGGTGTGGGCGTGTCCTCACACAGTAATACACAGCTGTGTCTTCAGGCTGCATGATCTGAGCTTGTAAAGTGACGGAGCTGCTGGAGGAATCTTTAGATATACTAAAGACAGGCTGTAAAATCCTCCTGGCTTAATAATCACTGAACTCGGCTGAGTGAGAGTGATTTCACACTGTTTAAAAAAGAACAAAGAACAGCGAAGACCAATAGCATCGCTTCATTTATAGAGTAAACACTTGTTTACACTCAAACTTTAAAAAAAGAGACTCACAGAATGCTGCTGTGCTCAGCATTAGCAGAAGTGTGTAGAACATGGCTGTGTGTGAAAATTCACATTTTTTTAATACATCTAATATAATCTAATACAATTAATACATCTATATATTTAAAATCAGATTTCAGAACAGAGAATCTTTATTTAAAAGTGGATTGCAAATGTGGAAAGGGCATGAGAGAATATGAGATATTAAGGAATATTAAGGGCAATTAAGGGTAATATCAGTTGGCAATTTAAGTCTGTCTATTGCCGACAGACAAAATAACTAGTTCTTTTTATATTTATATTTTTGTTTCTGTTTTGTTGTCCAGATCAATGCTAACTGCACTATGTAACTCTGGTGTAGCAGCTACGAAAACGCTCACTAAAACTGCTTAACGCTGCATAATCCAAGTAATAATTACTGTAACATCTCTCAGCTTGTCCTGAACTTAAATGTGTTAAACATGTCTTCTTAAGGAGAGTCTCAAAGCACAAATTCTACTTCTGAAGTTTAGGAGCCAAAGATCAAGAAATTATAAATCTCGTGAAATTCTGCTTTAATAAGTGAACTGCATAAAATATAAGGTAATTTAGTTACACTCTGATGATGGGCACCATTCCTTAAGCTACATAACACCTACATTAGTTCACATAAGGGTTCATAGACATTTGTAAAGTTTTAAAATCAGTAGACAGTACAACTTGCTGGAGTTAAAAAGACAATGTATTTGACAAATGCTGTCTTTATAACTGTTTAAAGGGACCAAACTAACAAACAACTTTTCAAGGTTTGGCCCAGCAAGTGTCAGATAGTATTTTTCTTTTATTGGTGTAACTGTCTCTACTGACCATAGGTTTCTGTCAGTTGTTATTAAAGGCTGATGAAGAGGTTATAAAGTGTTATGAGTACTTCTCATAACTGAGAATACATGTCTGAAAGTACATGTGGGTTTTAGTACAGCTCTGCAGGGTCTTGTATCAGTGTGTCTATCGAGCACAATAATAAACAGCTGTGTCTTCAGTCTTCAGGCTGCTCATCTGCAGATACACCTGCTTCTTACTGTTATCTCTGGAGATGGTGAATCTTCCCTGAACTGACTGAGAGTAATATTTATCTCTGCCACTTGGTGCTGAAATGTATGAGATCCATTCAAGTCCTTTTCCAGCAGCCTGTCTAATCCAGGCTATAGCTGCATCACTATCATCAATCCCAGAGTAGGTACAGGTGAGAGTGTGAGATCCTCCAGGTTTAATGAGCGCTGGCTCTGACTCAGTCAGTGTCTGACATCTACAACCTGTTAAATAATATAATAACACTCACTTAGTCATTTCAGATACACACCCACACATAACAATCTCACATTAATCTATATAAAAAACAGATGTTCAAGAAAACCTATTAAGAAAGTTTAAACAACAATTAAAAGCTATACAGTTTACTATTTTCTAGAAATTAAAGTACTTTAATGTTAAGAGCATTTTCATGGTTTTCTGGCCTTTTCATTTAAGAGAAATCCCTAAAATATAAAGTAATTACACAGTTATATTAGAATATTATAAACACCTTGTTTTTACACTTATTGTCTTTTTTTTATCAGCTCCACTGATCATATAGGATCATTTTTTATTTTTATAATTACATACTGTAGTTCTGTTTCTGATTATCTGTTTATTATTGTGCTTTTACCCTGTTTTCAATATTCAGGACAGCACAGGATAGACCACCACAGATCAGATATTATTATTTGGGTGGATCATAGATTTTCAGTTTCTCTGTTTATTAGTTTTTATATTCAGCCTTTACCTTTTCTGATTTGGAGTTATAGTAAAAAAAGGGATTCTGTTTTCTTGTCTTTTGTCATGCTGATTTTTCTTTTAAGTATAATTACATTTAATTTCATATACCTAAAACAGACTACAAATTTCATTTTCACTTATTTCTAAATGTAAGACTTATTTATGGCTTGTTTTCTGTACATGAAAAGCAATGTGATGGACTTTATTGGAATGGATAAGGCTGCATTGATCTATCAACACTTGTTATTAGTAATGAAATGCAGTAAAATGTTGTTTGATTGATCATCTGATTGATAAATCACGATAGACAAACACAATCTAACAAAACTAAAAACACAAACAGTGTTTTCTTTTATTGAGCTTATTGCTTAAAAATCCACAGAGCAGAATAGAAAAGCAAATAAAGCTTAGCCAAATTAACTTCTACATGAACTCATTACACAAGGTGATGGGAAGTTAGCATTTCATTTGGGCTTTTTATTATTAAATACAAATAAGAGAGTGCAAAAATCTTTTACAAGATGGGCTAAAAAACATTAGCAAAGAAGTTAGTGTACATCAAGGAGAAACGTCGTCAGGATCACTCTAAGAGCACAATGGGTAATCATTAAACATGGGAGAGAAAACACAAAGGTAACAGAAATACATCTACATAAAACTCTATAGATTCAAGTTTACTAAAGACCATCAGGATATTTCACTATATTTTAGAGACAGAGACAAAAATACTTTTTTATATTAAAAAAAGAAATCCACCATATAAAACTACACTATAGGTGGAGGAAAATAAAACAACAAAATCTTATCCCATCTGTAAAGCATGGTGAAGGGAGCATCATGTTCTGGGCTGCTCTGCTATGTTAAGGTCATGAGTGCCTTGGTCATGATCAATGATGATCAATTAATTCATATTTAGTGTGGCTTTGGCTGAAAGGGTTAAAACTGAATTATCATTTGCCTTTTTATTAATATGAGTGTTTCCTTCATTTAAGACATTTTAAAGAAGAGGAAAGTGAAGGGCAATTAGTAAGATTTTTTTTTCTTAACCTATTTCTTTTCTACAGTCATTCCATCACGTTTGTTTATTTCTATGCTAAATTTTCACCTTCATGAAAGCTGTGAGTGAGTTTTTGTACGTCTCAGCTGATATCTTACAGCACTGTGCTTCATATCGAGCGCAGTAATACACAGCTGTGTCTTCAGTCTGCAGATTCTCTCCTCGTAGGGTTATTGTGTTGCTGGATGTTTCTCGAGAGACACTGAACTTGTTTTTCAGTGAATCTTTAGCACGTGTATTTCCATTATAATAAATAAGATTGATCCATTCCAGAGCTTTTCCTGCAGGTTGTCGGATCCAAGCTGTTCCATAATGACTGCTGCTGTCAGTGATAGAAGCTCCAGAAACTCTACAGGTGATGATCAGAGTCTCTGCTGGTCTGATGAGCACTGAGTCTGGCTGGATGAGCTCAGTAGCACAGAACACATCTGTGAAAAGAGAGAAGAAAAGCTTTGTATATTTTCACTAATAAACCAGATGAAGTCAAATCCAGCTTCAGTTCAAACACTCACACGAGGAAGCAGCCAGCAGCAGCAGCAGCAGTGAAGCTGAAGTCCACATGATTGTGGAGTGTTTAGAGAGAGGAGAGCTGATGGAGAGAGAGGGAGATGCTGCTGATATCATGGAAGATAATGGTGATTTGCATATGAAGGAAAAGTGGGTGGGTGTGAAGAAATGAAGATGATTTTTATTGCAGGTTGAGCTGAATAAAAGAACCATCATTAATTAGTTCTATGGAGGCTTTAACTCACAACTCACTGAACTTATATCTTGGTGCTAGATATCACAGGAACCTTCAGAGCTCTGATGGAGGTCATGACTTGATGGGGCAGAGCTGGTTTGGGATAATAAATGTCACCCAGGGTCATCATGCAGTGAATAATGTTTTATTATTATAAATTCACGATCACATTTTCAATGTTTATTTATTTAATTTATTACCATATTGTGCTCTGGCCTTATCTTCAGATAAGATATGATAAGATCTGGAGGATGAGAACCAGATCTGGATATTAATCATGATAAACTAAACACTGTCTGATTTTAAGTTATTATAAAATATTTTAAAGTAATTTACACAGTGATTTTCAGTGCTAAAAGATAAACACTCAGTTCTCTCTGTGATTTGGAGTTTGATTTAAAACAAAATGTATTAAATAAACTAAAGGTTTCTTTAGTGAATCTTAAGAATCTACAATATCATCAGAAATTTCTCTATTTTCTCTGTGATATGCAATTGTTATCAGACACCACAAATTCTATATTTATTTGATAATATTTATCTTATTATTTGAGTGTGTTTTACTTCAGGAGGGGAGTTTTCTCAGCATCTAAAGAGGTTCTTACTCTCCTGTTTATGGAACCAAAACTTTCTTCTTAGGTCTGTTCAGTTTACAGTAATCTTACAGACCTCCTTCACATCATTTGCAGCATAGACTGCCTCCTAGAGGCTGAAATAAACACCAACTTTCGTGTTCTTCCTCTTTAAACACTTGCTAAATAGCAAAGCATTAATGGATTAAATTAATCAGACTCCTTCTTTTACTGTGAACACATACAATATCCATATTTCTATATGTTTATGAACACCTGTTTAAATAAACTCTTTCAGCTACTTAGAGTTACACCTATTGCTGTGATACAGCTATAAAAATATATACATACAGTTTATCTAGTACAGCTGTAGAAAAGTATTGCTGATAGAACAGGATTCTCTGGAGCAGATAACTGATGGCAGGTATGAGCTACATTTCCAGTAGATCTGAACACTGCAGTGAGGGTGGGGTTTTTGTACAGCTCTGCAGGGTCTTGTATCAGTGTGCTGCTCGAGCACAATAATAAACAGCTGTGTCTTCAGTCTTCAGGCTGCTCATCTGCAGATACACCTGATCTTTACTGTTATCTCTGGAGATGGTGAATCTTCCCTGAACTGACTGAGAATAATATTTGTTGCTGCCACTTGGAGCTGAAATGTGTGAGATCCATTCAAGCCCTTTTCCAGCAGGCTGTCTAATCCAGGATAAATCTGCACTATCATCAGAAATCCCAGAGTAGGTACAGGTGAGAGTGTGAGATCCTCCAGGTTTAATGAGCGCTGGCTCTGACTCAGTCAGTGTCTGACATCTACAACCTGTTAAATAATATAATAACACTGTCATCAGTCATTTCAGATACACACCCACACATAACAATCTCACATTAATCTATAAATGATATCAAAGATAGATTCACAGATAAATCTACTCACTGATTACAGTCATTAATGTGAAAATTAAACAGCACAGCACTCTGGGATTCATGGCTGCTGCTTCTGAAGTAAAACCACAGTGAGAACAGTGCAGTTAGATCAGTCAGTATTTTTAAAGGAATAGCCTAGTTTGCATGCCCCACCCTCTTATTTGCATGTATCAGAGATTATAACTGGAAACATTGTGGTATCTGAGAAATATTATCAACAAAACTAATAATTCTGACTGTATTAGAGTAACATCAGATCTTTTTATGTTCTCCTAAAGATAAAGGTATATAGCCTACAAAAAATATAATTAATGAATCTATTATACATATAGAGTGAGATATATTGTGCTATTGCTGTGTTTATTTCTGACAATAATATTCCCTGACTGAGAAAAATTGAAAATAATGTAGTGAAAAGAAGATATTTATCTAATGGATAGATAAATGGATGAAATTGCAGGTTTGTTGGAATATATACATAGCATCTAACCCACCTTTAAAACACAGTAAATGAAATGTAAACTGCTGATACATTAAAGGACAAGAACAGCAAGCACACCTTGTACTGGGACTCAGATATTTTCTTTTTTCTTTACAGCACAAATACTGCATTAATACCCCATAATGAGCTATTGAACATTTAAGCTGCTATTTTTTATACATCATTAATAAGAAAAAAAAAAACTGAATTTTGCATGAACATAAATATTCAGACACTTTACTTTGATGTGGAAATTTAGATCTGGAGATCTTTCACTCTGACTGAGATCCAAAAATACTAAGTACATTCATCCTTCAGGAGCTCCAGTGTCCCCTGAAGCCCCAGAAAATTCACATAATAGGTGAGTTGTTTAAGCTTAATTCCTTTTAGAGCTACGTTCTCTGTCTCATAGCAAAGAACCTGAATTATTTTATTTATGCAAAATGTTAGAATTCAATCCTTTTTAAAAACAAAATGCAAAAATATATAACAGTATAATATTTTTTTATTTAGTTTTATTTTATATTTAAACACAAGGTCTCAGCATAAAAACAAGCGGTCATAAATATAACATCACTCTACTGTTCAAACGCTCATCATGGTTGCAGGTAAATGTATTGAAAAGTTCTAATAAACTTGTCACATTTAATATATTTGATATATGATATAGTCCCTTCTATCCTTATTAAAATAATAATAAAATAATATCATTTTTATATAAGTTATTGTTATGGTATGTGTTGCTTTATAGAATGTATTCTCTTTGTTTCAGTGTAAACTTCCTCTGGGAGATTCAGTGTCCCAAACTCACAACCCCAGACCTCTGGAGCTGTGCTGCATATATGTGTGTGTTTTTATAAATATGATTTTCTGTTTCGGTTTGTTTGTTTTTATGCTAAACTTTCGCCTTCATGAAAGCTGTGAGTGAGTTTTTGTACGTCTCAGCTGATATCTTACAGCACTGTGCTTCATATCGAGCGCAGTAATACACAGCTGTGTCTTCAGTCTGCAGATTCTCTCCTCGTAGGGTTATTGTGTTGCTGGATGTTTCTCATAATAAATGTTGTTGATCCATTCCAGAGCTTTTCCTGCAGGTTGTCGGATCCAAGCTGTTCGATAATGACTGCTGCTGTCTGTGATAGAAGCTCCAGAAACTCTACAGGTGATGATCAGAGTCTCTGCTGGTCTGATGAGCACTGAGTCTGGCTGGATGAGCTCAGTAGCACAGAACACATCTGTGAAAAGAGAGAAGAAAAGCTTTGTATATTTTCACTAATAAACCAGATGAAGTCAAATCCAGCTTCAGTTCAAACACTCACACGAGGAAGCAGCCAGCAGCAGCAGCAGCAGCAGTGAAGCTGAAGTCAACATGATTGTGGAGCGTTTAGAGAGAGGAGAGCTGATGGAGAGAGAGGGAGATGCTGCTGATATCATGGGAGATTATGGTGATTTGCATATGAAGAAAAGAAGATGGCTGTGCTGGATTCTTAGTTTTAACACAGAAAAACATCAAATGATTTATTCAACAATAATGTACCAAATAATACTTTTACCAGATATTTAAATTTAAATTAATTATGGAAATTAATGTTTATCATGTTGAACTGAATCTTTAATATTATATGATATGCACAGGCTGCCCTCTAGAGGCAGAAATTGAGACTCTCTCTGCATTATTAAACCAGTGAAGAAGATATCATGATAACTGTGTGTAGAAAAGCCTGATGAGTTTCAGTGGAATCACCTCAGACAAGGTTATCTCTGTGTAACAAGATTTAAAATTTTAAACAACAATTTAAAGAAATATATATTTTAGCAATGAAAGTATTATAATGTTAAGAGAATTTTCATGGTTTTCTGGCCTTTTCATTTAAGACAAATCCTTAAAATATACAGTAATTACACAGTTAAATCAGAATATTATGACCACTTAATGTTTCTGCACTCATTGTCCATCTTTTCAGCTGCACTGATCATATAGAATCATTTTGTAGTTCTATAATTACAGACTGTAGTTCTGTGTCTGTTTCTCTGCATACTTTATTATTATCCTCCTTTCACCCTGTTCTTCATTGAGGAGCAGGGTGGTGGTGTGTTAGTTTTCTTTATTCTATTTTCTATTTTATCTTAACCTTTTTGGTTTTAGTAAAATACAAAAAGAAAAGCTGTTTTCTTGCCTTTTCTTATGCTGATCATTCTTTCAAAATCACTACATTAATTTCCATATACCTAAAAGAGACAACACACAATTAGAAACACCTTAGAGGCCTAAAGTCATATATCAGCAGTTCTTTCTAAATGTATGACTCTTTTCTGTACGCTATGAACAACGTAATGGATTTTCTTTTAGAATAGCTATTAGTCTTCATTGATCTGTCAGCACTCATCATTAGTAATGAAAAGCAACAGTGATTAAAAGATTAAGAGAATTCATGATAAACAATTTTTTAAATATTTTACCAGTAAGTGTGATATTTATATTAAGATAGTTGTTTTATCTTAAAGTTCGGAATACAAAAAATGACTCTCCAAACCAAAACTGTTCATAAATAAAATATTTTTATTGAATTAATATTTTCTATTTTCTAACTGTATGAATATTTGTAGACAGTACTCAATACTTAGTAGATCTGTTTTGTCATTATACATAAAATTGTGAAAATATTAGGCTTTATAAATATACATTAAATAATGCACACTAAATATTGTGTGGGTGTATAATTAAATGTAAATTCCTCATAGATATAAACTCATATGCTTTTCCACACTGGAGGGGTTTTTGTACAGCTCTGTAGATTCTTCTGTCACTGTGTCTCTCGGGCGCAGTAATACACAGCTGTGTCTAAAGTCTTCATGCTGCTCATCTGCAGATACAGCTGATCCTTACTGTTATCTCTGGAGATGGTGAATCTTCCCTGAACTGACTGAGAGTAGCGCTTGGTATTACTGGTGTAAGAAATTGTTGCCACCCATTCTAAACCTTTTCCAGCAGCCTGTCTAATCCAGCCCATCCAGTAGCCATCAAAGTCTAGACCAGACGCTGTACAGGTGAGAGTATGAGATCCTCCAGGTGTAATGATCACTGCTTCAGACTGTATCAGAGTTTGACTCCAACATCCTAAACATGAGAGGAAAAGAAGGAATGAACAGAAGAACATAAGAGTGAATTCAGAATAAAAACATTTAGTAGAAAATCAGCCAATCAGGATCTTACTTGTAGCCAGAGACAATAATATAAAACTGCAGAACATCTTCACTTCCATTCTCCAGACAGCAGAGTGATGATTATCCAGCAGAAGATCAGAAACACTGAGTGATGACTGACAATAAGAAGCTGCTAGAGGACAGGGAATTTGCATAAGCTTTTATTCTGAATTATTCTTATTATTAGCTCCACCCCCTTCTTCTGATTTACTAGCACTGTATTCTTACACATTACTTTAACTCCGATCAGTTCATTAATTAAAGTAAAGAATTTGTTTAATTTACTCAAAATTTAAATAAATGCGTAGGTGATTGTATCACATGACAAAATAATACATTTTTCTTAGTCAAGTGGATTTATTGATGACGCGTTTTTAAAAGTGCTGATTTGAAAATGCAGAGAATAAAGTGTCTCAGAATAATAGAAATGCCAATGAATTTATCATTTTTATAAACATATTACAACATATGTGCAACAAGTACATTTAAAAATTAACACTTACTGTAAAAATCTATGCTTACTGTATGCAAGTCCATGCAATTAATATTTATTTATTTTTTAAATATAAGTCCAATTCTTTATGTAAATAAGCATCCTGTATATATAGCCATATAGATAAGGTCCTTGTGGGTTCAAAACAACAACAAAAAAACCATACCTTTCAAAAATTACTGTAATCTGTTTAATACTGTACTATTATGTGCTGTAGTCATTATTTACAGTATTTACAGGATTTCCCCCACATTTGTTTTGGATTTTCATGTACAACTTAATCAGTGTTAATCAGCTTTGTCAATTATAATAGAAATATAATCACAGCATCAAACTGAGCACATTTATATAAAGAAATTCTTATTGTTAAGACATATTTGAAAAAAGTAAGCCCAGTTTTTTTATATAAAACAGATTTCATATATTTGAACAATGATTATTTATTTTTATTTTATAAGTATAAAGTAAAAAAGGCCTGTTTATGGACATTAAGCCTGTTTTTATATTGATACATATTACTGAGCAAGTTTTGTTAAACGTCACCAAAGAAAACGTTGCAGTTTTATAAGAGCTTTACTTTGCTTTAGTTTTTTAGTGTGCTGGTGCACATGCAGGTGTGTTTTGTTTAAATGTTCTGCAGATATGAGCAACTGTGGGCGTGTCCTCACACAGTAATACACAGCTGTGTCTTCAGGCTGCATGTTCTGAGCTTGTAAAGTGACGGAGCTGCTGGAGGAATCTTAAGATATACTAAAGACAGGCTGTCAAATCCTCCTGGCTTAATAATCACTGAACTCGGCTGAGTGAGAGTGATTTCACACTGTTTAAAAAAGAACAAAGAACAGCAAAGACCAATAGCATCGCTTCATTTATAGAGTAAAACCTTTTTTACATTTAAACTTTAAAAGAGACTCACAGGATGCTGCTGTGCTCGGCCTTAGCATAAGTGTGTAGAACATGGCTGTGTGTGAAAATTCACATTTTTTTTTAATACATCTAATATAATCTAATACAATTAATACATCTATATATTTAAAATCAGATTTCAGAACAGAGAATCTTAATTTAAAAAGTGGATTGCAAATGTGGAAAGGGCATGAGAGAATATGAGATATTAAGGAATATTAAGGGCAATTAAGGGTAATATCAGTTGGCAATTTAAGTCTGTCTATTGCCAACAGACAAAATAACTAGTTCTTTTTATATTTATATTGTTGCTACTGTTTTGTTGTTCAGATCAATGCTAACTGCACTATGTAACTCTGGTGTAGCAGCTACGAAAACTCTCATTAGAACTGCTTAACGCTGCATAATCCAAGTAATAATTACTGTAACATCTCTCAGCTTGTCCTGAACTTAAATGTGTTAAACATGTCTTCTTAAGGAGAGTCTCAAAGCACAAATTCTACTTCTGAAGCTTAGGAGCCAAAAAGCAAAAAATATTAAATCTCATGATATTTTTCTTTAGGATTGCATAAAATATAAGGTAATTTAGTTACACTCTGATGATGGGCACCATTCTTAAAGCTACACAACACCTAAATTAATTCACTTAAGGGTTCATAGACATTTGTAAAGCTTTAAAAACAGTAGACAGTACAACTTGCTGGAGTTAAAAAGACAATGTATTTGACAAATGCTGTCTTTATAACTGTTTAAAGGGACCAAACTAACAAAGCATTTTTTAAGGTTTGGCCCAGCAAGTGTCAGTTATACTATATGAACAATAACATGGATTTTGGATATTCTTCCGAAATTAAGGATATTATCAAAAAAGAGATTATTTTTCTTTTGTTGGTGTAACTGTCTCTACTGACCATAGGTTTCTGTCAGTTGTTATTAAAGGCTGATGAAGAGGTTATAAAGTGTTATGAGTACTTCTCATAACTGAGAATACATGTCTGAAAGTACATGTGGGTTTTTGTACAGCTCTGCAGGGTCTTGTATCAGTGTGCTGCTCGAGCACAATAATAAACAGCAGTGTCTTCAGTCTTCAGGCTGCTCATCTGCAGATACGCCTGCTTCTTACTGTTATCTCTGGAGATGGTGAATCTTCCCTGAACTGACTGAGAGTAATATTTGTAGCTGCTCCCTGACGAAATGTACGCAACCCATTCGAGACCTTTTCCAGCAGCCTGTCTAATCCAGGCTATATGAGCACTACCATCAGAAATCCCAGAGTAGGTACAGGTGAGAGTGTGAGATCCTCCAGGTTTAATGAGCGCTGGCTCTGACTCAGTCAGTGTCTGACATCTACAACCTGTTAAATAATATAATAACACTCACTCAGTCATTTCAGATACACACCCACACATAACAATCTCACATTAATCTATAAATGATATCAAAGATAGATTCACAGATAAATCTACTCACTGATTACAGTCATTAATGTGAAAATTAAACAGCACAGCACTCTGGGATTCATGGCTGCTGCTTCTGAAGTAAAACCACAGTGAGAACAGTGCAGTTAGATCAGTCAGTATTTTTAAAGGAAAAGCCAAGTTTGCATGCTCCACCTTCTTATTTGCATGTGCCAGAGATTATACCTGGAGACATTGTGGTATCTGAGAAATATAATCAACAAAACTAATAATTCTGACTGTATTTGAGTAATATCAGATCTCATTATGCGCTCCCAAAAATAAAGGTATACTGCCTTCAGAAGAAAAAAATCATTAATTAATCTATTATACATATAGAGTGGGATATATTGTGGCATTGTTGAGTTTATTCCTACCAATAATATTCCCTGAAAAGAAGATTAATGGGTAGATAAATGGATGGAATGGCAGGTTTGTTGGTATATATACATAGCATTTAATATGTAGATCCAAACCCCCTCCATAAAAACACAGTAAAGAGAAATGTAAACTGCTGAAACATTAAAGGACAAGAACAGTAAGTACAATATTATTAGAGAATTTCTTTTTTTTACAGAACAAATACTGGATTAATATCCCATAATGAGACATATAAGAACTGTATTTGCTGATTTTTTCTACATTATTAAAAAGAAAAAAAATAGAATTTTGCATGAACAAAAATATTCAGACACTTTGCTTAGATCTGGAGATCTCTTACTCTGACTGAGATCCAAAAATACTAAGTGCATTCACCCTTCAGTAGCTCCAGTGTCCCCTCAAGTCCCAGAAAATTAACATAATAGGTGAGTTCCTCTCAGAGCTATGTTCTATGTCTCATAGCAAAGAATCTGAATTCTTATGTCCATGCAAAATGTTAGAATTCAATCCTTTTGCAAAAACATCTAACAGTCTGTTTTCACCTTATCACTTTTTTTCATCATAGAGTATAAATATTTTGTATTAATATTTTACTTAGTTTTTTTTATTTATTTAAACACAAGGTCTCAGCATAAAAACAAGTAACTGGGTCTGAAACCTTTCTAAATTCCATGTATTTTTATTACAAGTCTCAGAAGATTGATGATTTATTAGTTTAGGATGCTTTACCAGTTTTATGTCTGAAGTACCATCATAAATATAACATCACTACTGTTCAAACGCTCATCATGGTTGCAGGTAAATGTATTGAAAAGTTCTAATAAACGTGTCACATTTAATATATTCAATATATGATAAAGTTCAGTCCATCCTTATTAAATTAATACAAAAATAATATCAGTAATGATTTGCCCCCCAGAGTACTGGGTTATTGTTATGGTATTTGTTGCTTTATGGTGTTTAGTGTATTCTCTTTGTTTCAGTGTAAACTTCCTCTGGGAGATCCAGTGTCCCCAACTCACAACCCCAGACCTCTGGAGCCGTGCTGCATATATGTGTGTGTTTTTATAAATATGATTTTCTGATTTGGTTTGTTTGTTTTTATGCTAAACTTTCTCCTTCATGAAAGCTGTGAGTGAGTTTTTGTACGTCTCAGCTGATATCTTACAGCACTGTGCTTCATATCGAGCGCAGTAATACACAGCTGTGTCTTCAGTCTGCAGATTCTCTCCTCGTAGGGTTATTGTGTTGCTGGATGTTTCTCGAGAGACACTGAACTTGTTTTTCAGTGAATCTTTAGCGTATATGCCCTCATTATAATAAATGGTGTTGATCCATTCCAGAGCTTTTCCTGCAGGTTGTCGGATCCAAGCTGTTGCATAATGACTGCTGCTGTCAGTGATAGAAGCTCCAGATACTCTACAGGTGATGATCAGAGTCTCTGCTGGTCTGATGAGCACTGAGTCTGGCTGGATGAGCTCAGTAGCACAGAACACATCTGTGAAAAGAGAGAAGAAAAGCTTTGTATATTTTCACTAATAAACCAGATGAAGTCAAATCCAGCTTCAGTTCAAACACTCACACGAGGAAGCAGCCAGCAGCAGCAGCAGCAGCAGTGAAGCTGAAGTCAACATGATTGTGGAGCGTTTAGAGAGAGGAGAGCTGATGGAGAGAGAGGGAGATGCTGCTGATATCATGGGAGATAAGGGTGATTTGCATATGAAGGAAAAGAAGGGGGCTGTGCTGGATTCTTAGTTTTAACACAGAAAAACATAAAATGATTTATTAAACAATAATATACCAAATAATACTTTTACCAGATATTTAAAAAATATGGAAATTAATGTTTATCATGATGAACTGAATCTTTAATATTATATGATGTGCACAGGCTGCCCTCTAGAGGCAGAAATGGAGACTCTCTCTGCATTATTAAACCAGTGAAACAGATATAATGCTAACTGTGTGTAGAAAAGCCTGATGATGTTCAGTGGAGCTCACCTCAGACAAGGTTTTCTCTGTGTAACAAGATTTAAAATTTTAAACAACAATTTAAAGAAATATATATTTTAGCAATGAAAGTATTATAATTTTAAGAGAATTTCCATGGTTTTCTGGCCTTTTCATTTAAGACAAATCCTTAAAATATACAGTAATTACACAGTTATATCAGAATATTTTGACCACCTTATGTTTCTTTCTATATGATCAGCTGCACTGATCATATAGAATCATTTTGTAGTTCTATAATTACAGACTGTAGTTCTGTGTCTGTTTCTCTGCCTACTTTATTATTATCCTCCTTTCACCCAGTTCTTCATTGGGGAGCAGGGTGGTGGTGTGTTAGTTTTCTTTATTTTGTTTTCTATTTTATCTTAACCTTTTCTGATTTGGAGTTATAGTAACTTTGAGTTATAGTTTTCTTGTCTTTTCTCATGCTAATCGTTCTTACAGCATCACTATATTCAGGTCCATATCCTTAAAACAGACAACACACAATTAGAAATGCCTTACAGACGTAAACTCATATCAGCAGTTATTTCTAAATGTATGACTCATTTATGATTTGTTTTCTGTACACTATAAACAATGTAATGTATTTTCTATTAGAATGACTATTAGTCTGCATTGATCTGTCAGCACTCATCATTAGTAATGAAAAGCAACACTGATTAAAAAATTTACAATTTAAATATTTTGCCAGTAAATATGATGTTTATGTTAACATAATTATATTATCTTAAAACTTATCTTAAAAATGACTCTTCAAACCACACCACTTCATAAAAAAATATTTTATTGAATTAAAATTTTTGTATAAGAACCATATGAATATTTATAGACAGTACTCAATACTGAGTATGAGTAGATTTATTATTAGATTCTATTATTAAATATCAAACACTTGTAAAAAATATTGGGCTATTTTTCTCCACAAAAAGTATAAATTAAATAATAAACACTAATCATTTTGTAGGTGTATGTAATAAAATGTAATTTCCTCATGCAGAAGATATAAACTCATATGTTTTTCCACACTGGAGGGGTTTTTGTACAGCTCTGTAGATTCTTCTGTCACTGTGTCTCTCGGGCGCAGTAATACACAGCTGTGTCTTCAGTCTTCAGGCTGCTCATCTGCAGATACACCTGATCCTTACTGTTATCTCTGGAGATGGTGAATCTTCCCTGAACTGACTGAGAGTAGCGTTTAGTGCTGCCACTTGGACCTGAAATTGTTGCCACCCATTCTAAACCTTTTCCAGCAGGCTGTCTAATCCAGCCCATCCAGTAGCCATCAAAGTCTAGAGCAGAAGCTGTACAGGTGAGAGTATGAGATCCTCCAGGTGTAATGATCACTGCTTCAGACTGTATCAGAGTTTGACTCCAACATCCTAAACATGAGAGGAAAAGAAGGAATGAACAGAAGAACATAAGAGTGAATTCAGAATAAAAACATTCAGTAGAAAATCAGCCAATCAGGATCTTACTTGTAGCGAGAGACAATAATATAAAACTGCAGAACATCTTCACTTCCATTCTCCAGACAGCAGAGTGATGTTTATCCAGCAGAAGATCAGAAACACTGAGTGATGACTGACAATAAGAAGCTGCTAGAGAACAAGGAATTTACATAAGCTTTTATTCTGAATTATTCTTATCATTAGCTCCACCCCCTTCTTCTGATTTACTAGCACTGAATCCTTTATCCCAGACCAGGGAGGGTTTATTAGTAAATGTGTAGGATTTGTTTTATTTATTCTGAAAAATTCTAATTAAAGTTATTGTGAATAAATTTCCATTAATGTAAATTTATTAAAGTAATTATATTTTTGTTTTTTGAAATTATTAGTGATTTTTTTTTTGTTGTGAAAATACAGAGAATAAAGTTTTTTTTTTCTCATTTTAATTTATCATTATATTTATAACTTCATATAAGACTAGACTTAATCCATCCCTAGTCTGGAAAACTGGCTTTGAGAGAATGACTCTTTTATTTTGAGTTTTTTCCCCACTATTGAAATCAAAACCATATATAAACCTTTATTTTTAATCATTGAAGGCCTGGTGGTTACTGTAAGAAACCTCCTAGGATAAAAAAAATATATTAAATATGTTTCATTAAAAAAATCACCAGTAAGAAAGAAATTGATCCTGCATACTTTGCATTTGTGTAGTAATTACCAGTAAAATGCTATGAAATGGTGTTTGATTGATCATCTGATTGATAAGTCACGATTATAGACAAACAAAATCGAACAAAACTAAAAACACAAACAGTTTTATTCTTTTATTGAGTTTATTGCTTAAAAATCCACAGAGAAGAATAGAAAAGTAAGTAAAGCCAAACTCTCTTCTACATGAACTCATTACAAAAAGTGGGGTCAATTAAGGTGACGAGCAGTTAGCATTTCATTTGTGCTTTTTATTATTAAATACAAATAAGAGAGTGCAAACATCTTTTACAAGATGGGCTAAAAAATATTAGCAAAGAAGTCAGTGTACATCAAGGAGAGACTTCGTCAGGATCACTCTAAGAGCACAATGGGTAATTATTAAACATGGGAGAAAAAACACAAGGGTAACAGAAATACATCTACAAGACAGATCTAAAACTCCAAAGACTCAAGACTCAAAACTCTTAAGACCATCAGGATATTCCACTATGTTTTAGAGACTGTCTAATTTTATATGAGTGTTTCTTCTTTTTAAAACACCTTTATTGTTTAAAAAAGAGAAAAAGTGAAGAGCAATTAATCATTCTGTCACGTTTGTTTGTTTCTATGCTAAACTTTCACCTTCATGAAAGCTGTGAGTGAGTTTTTGTACGTCTCAGCTGATATCTTACAGCACTGTGGAGCTCGTCGAGCGCAGTAATACACAGCTGTGTCTTCAGTCTGCAGATTCTCTCCTCGTAGGGTTATTGTGTTGCTGGATGTGTCTCGAGAGATACTGAACTTGTTTTTCAGTGAATCTTTAGCACGTATATCTTCATCATAATAAATAAGATTGATCCATTCCAGAGCTTTTCCTGCAGGTTGTCGGATCCAAGCTGTTCCAAAGTGACTGTTTTTATCAGTGATGGAAGCTCCAGAAACTCTACAGGTGATGATCAGAGTCTCTGCTGGTCTGATGAGCACTGAGTCTGGCTGGATGAGCTCAGTAGCACAGAACACATCTGTGAAAAGAGAGAAGAAAAGCTTTGTATATTTTCACTAATAAACCAAATGAAGTCAAATCCAGCTTCAGTTCAAACACTCACACGAGGAAGCAGCCAGCAGCAGCAGCAGCAGCAGTGAAGCTGAAGTCAACATGATTGTGGAGCGTTTAGAGAGAGGAGAGCTGATGGAGAGAGAGGGAGATGCTGCTGATATCATGGGAGATAATGGTGATTTGCATATGAAGGAAAAGTGGGTGGGTGTGAAGAAATGAAGATGATTTTTATTGTAGGTTGAGCTGAATAAAAGGATCATCATTAATTAGTTCTATGGAGGCTTTAACTCACAACTCACTGAGCTTATCTCTTGGTACTAGATATCACAGGAACCTTCAGAGCTCTGATGGAGGTCATGATTTGATGGGGCAGAGCTGGTTTGGGATAATGAATGTCACCCAGGTTCATCATGCAGTGAATAATGTTTTATTATTATAAATTCATGATCACATTTTCAATGTTAATTTATTTTATTTATAACCATATTGTGCTCTGGCCTTATCTTCAGGTAAGATAAGATAAGATCTGGATGATGAGAACTAGATATGGATATTGATTATAATAAACTAAACACTGTCTGATTTTAAGTTATTATAAAATATTTTAAAGTTATTTACACAGTGTTTTTCAGTGCTAAAAGATAAACATTCAGTTCTCTCTGTGATTTGAAGTTTGATTTAAAACAAAATGTATTAAATAAACTAAAGGTTTGAAAGTGAATCTTAAGAATCTACAATAACATCATGTATTTCTTTATTGTCTCTTAAGTGCTCTTGACTACAGAAGAAGCAATTAAAAATACTGTCTATGAGGGTGGGTTTTTGTACAGCTCTGCAGGGTCTTGTATCAGTGTGTCTATCGGGCACAATAATAAACAGCAGTGTCTTCAGTCTTCAGGCTGCTCATCTGCAGATACACCTGCTTCTTACTGTTATCTCTGGAGATGGTGAATCTTCCCTGAACTGACTGAGAATAATATTTATTGCTGCCACTTGGAGCATTGATATGTGAGACCCATTCAAGTCCTTTTCCAGCAGGCTGTCTAATCCAGGATAAATCTGCACTACCATCAGAAATCCCAGAGTAGGTACAGGTGAGAGTGTGAGATCCTCCAGGTTTAATGAGCGCTGGCTCTGACTCAGTCAGTGTCTGACATCTACAACCTGTTAAATAATATAATAACACTCACTCAGTCATTTCAGATACACACCCACACATAACGATCTCACATTAATCTATAAATGATATCAAAGATAGATTCACAGATAAATCTACTCACTGATTACAGTCATTAATGTGAAAATTAAACAGCACAGCACTCTGGGATTCATGGCTGCTGCTTCTGAAGTAAAACCACAGTGAGAACAGTGCAGTTAGATCAGTCAGTATTTTTAAAGGAATAGCCTAGTTTGCATGCCCCACCCTCTCATTTGCATGTATCAGAGACTATAACTGGAAACATTGTGGTATCTGAGAAATATTATCAACAAAACTAATAATTCTGACTGTATTTGAGTAATATCAGATCTCATAATGCACTACTAAAAATAAAAGTATATAGCTTACAGAAAATATAATCATTAATTAATCTATTATACATATAGAGTGAGATATATTGTGCTATTGCTGTGTTTATTCAATAATATTCCTTGACTGAGAAAAACTTTAATATAATGTAATAAAAAGAAGATTAATGGATGGATAAATAGATGGAATTGCAGGTTTGTTGGCATATATACATAGCATTTAATATGAGGATCTAACCCACCTTTAAAACACAGTAAAGGAAATGTAAACTGCTGATACATTAAATTTAAAGAACAACAAGCACACCCTGTACTGGGACTCAGATATTTTCTTTTTTCTTTACAGCATTAATACTGCATTAATACCCCATAATGAGATATTAAACATTGAATTTGCTGATTTTTTTTGTACATTATTAAAAAGAAAAATATTGAATTTTGCATGAACATAAATATTCAGACACTTTGCTTAGATCTGGAGATCTCTTACTCTGACTGAGATCCAAAAATACTAAGTGCAGTCACCCTTCAGGAGCTCCAGTGTCCCCTCAAGTCCCAGAAAATTAACATAATAGGTGAGTTCCTCTCAGAGCTATGTTCTATGTCTCATAGCAAAGAATCTGAATTCTTATGTCCATGCAAAATGTTAGAATTCAATCCTTTTGCAAAAACATCTAACAGTCTGTTTTCACCTTATCACTTTTTTTCATTATAGAGTATAAATATTTTGTATTAATATTTTATTTAGTTTTTTTATTTATTTAAACACAAGATCTCAGCATAAAAACAAGTAACTGGGTCTGAAACCTTTCTGAATTCCATGTATTTTTATTACATGTCTCAGAAGATTGACGGTTTATTAGTTTAGGATGCTTTACCAGTTTTATGTCTGAAGTGCCATCATAAATATAACATCACTACTGTTCAAACGCTCATCATGGTTGCAGGTAAATGTATTGAAAAGTTCTAATAAACGTGTCACATTTAATATATTTAATATATGATGAAGTTCAGTCCATCCTTATTAAATTAATACAAAAATAATATCAGTAATGATTTGCCCCCCAGAGTACTGGGTTATTGTTATGGTATTTGTTGCTTTATGGTGTTTAGTGTATTCTCTTTGTTTCAGTGTAAACTTCCTCTGGGAGATCCAGTGTCCCCAACTCACAACCCCAGACCTCTGGAGCCGTGCTGCATATATGTGTGTGTTTTTATAAATATGATTTTCTGTTTTGGGTTGTTTGTTTGTTTTTATGCCAAACTTTCTCCTTCATGAAAGCTGTGAGTGAGTTTTTGTACATCTCAGCTGATATCTTACAGCACTGTGCTTCATATCGAGCGCAGTAATACACAGCTGTGTCTTCAGTCTGCAGATTCTCTCCTCGTAGGGTTATTGTGTTGCTGGATGTTTCTCGAGAGACACTGAACTTGTTTTTCAGTGAATCTTTAGCGTATATGCCCTCATTATAATAAATGGTGTTGATCCATTCCAGAGCTTTTCCTGCAGGTTGTCGGATCCAAGCTGTTCCATAATGACTGCTGCTGTCAGTGATAGAAGCTCCAGAAACTCTACAGGTGATGATCAGAGTCTCTGCTGGTCTGATGAGCACTGAGTCTGGCTGGATGAGCTCAGTAGCACAGAACACATCTGTGAAAAGAGAGAAGAAAAGCTTTGTATATTTTCACTAATAAACCAGATGAAGTCAAATCCAGCTTCAGTTCAAACACTCACACGAGGAAGCAGCCAGCAGCAGCAGCAGCAGCAGTGAAGCTGAAGTCAACATGATTGTGGAGTGTTTAGAGAGAGGAGAGCTGATGGAGAGAGAGGGAGATGCTGCTGATATCATGGGAGATAAGGGTGATTTGCATATGAAGGAAAAGAAGGGGGCTGTGCTGGATTCTTAGTTTTAACACAGAAAAACATAAAATGATTTATTAAACAATAATATACCAAATAATACTTTTACCAGATATTTAAAAAATATGGAAATTAATGTTTATCATGATGAACTGAATCTTTAATATTATATGATATGCACAGGCTGCCCTCTAGAGGCAGAAATGGAGACTCTCTCTGCATTATTAAACCAGTGAAACAGATATAATGCTAACTGTGTGTAGAAAAGCCTGATGAGTTTCAGTGGAGATCATCTCAGACAAGGTTTTCTCTGTGTAACAAGATTTAAAATTTTAAACAACAATTTAAAGAAATATGTATTTTAGCAATGAAAGTATTATAATTTTAAGAGAATTTCCATGGTTTTCTGGCCTTTTCATTTAAGACAAATCCTTAAAATATACAGTAATTACACAGTTATATCAGAATATTTTGACCACCTTATGTTTCTTTCTATATGATCAGCTGCACTGATCATATAGAATCATTTTGTAGTTCTATAATTACAGACTGTAGTTCTGTGTCTGTTTCTCTGCCTACTTTTTTATTATCCTCCTTTCACCCAGTTCTTCATTGGGGAGCAGGGTGGTGGTGTGTTAGTTTTCTTTATTTTGTTTTCTATTTTATCTTAACCTTTTCTGATTTGGAGTTATAGTAACTTTGAGTTATAGTTTTCTTGTCTTTTCTCATGCTAATCGTTCTTACAGCATCACTATATTCAGGTCCATATCCTTAAAACAGACAACACACAATTAGAAATGCCTTACAGACGTAAACTCATATCAGCAGTTATTTCTAAATGTATGACTCATTTATGATTTGTTTTCTGTACACTATAAACAATGTAATGTATTTTCTATTAGAATGACTATTAGTCTGCATTGATCTGTCAGCACTCATCATTAGTAATGAAAAGCAACACTGATTAAAACATTTACAATTTAAATATTTTGCCAGTAAATATGATGTTTATGTTAACATAATTATATTATCTTAAAACTTATCTTAAAAATGACTCTTCAAACCACACCACTTCATAAAAAAATATTTTATTGAATTAAAATTTTTGTATAAGAACCATATGAATATTTATAGACAGTACTCAATACTGAGTATGAGTAGATTTATTATTAGATTCTATTATTAAATATCAAACACTTGTAAAAAATATTGGGCTATTTTTCTCCACAAAAAGTATAAATTAAATAATAAACACTAATCATTTTGTAGGTGTATGTAATAAAATGTAATTTCCTCATGCAGAAGATATAAACTCATATGTTTTTCCACACTGGAGGGGTTTTTGTACAGCTCTGTAGATTCTTCTGTCACTGTGTCTCTCGGGCGCAGTAATACACAGCTGTGTCTAAAGTCTTCAGGCTGCTCATCTGCAGATACACCTGATCCTTACTGTTATCTCTGGAGATGGTGAAGAACTGACTGAGAGTAGCGTTTAGTGCTGCCACTTGGACCTGAAATTGTTGCCACCCATTCTAAACCTTTTCCAGCAGGCTGTCTAATCCAGCCCATCCAGTAGCCATCAAAGTCTATACCAGACCATGTACAGGTGAGAGTATGAGATCCTCCAGGTGTAATGATCACTGCTTCAGACTGTATCAGAGTTTGACTCCAACATCCTAAACATGAGAGGAAAAGAAGGAATGAACAGAAGAACATAAGAGTGAATTCAGAATAAAAACATTCAGTAGAAAATCAGCCAATCAGGATCTTACTTGTAGCGAGAGACAATAATATAAAACTGCAGAACATCTTCACTTCCATTCTCCAGACAGCAGAGTGATGTTTATCCAGCAGAAGATCAGAAACACTGAGTGATGACTGACAATAAGAAGCTGCTAGAGAACAAGGAATTTACATAAGCTTTTATTCTGAATTATTCTTATCATTAGCTCCACCCCCTTCTTCTGATTTACTAGCACTGAATCCTTTATCCCAGACCAGGGAGGGTTTATTAGTAAATGTGTAGGATTTGTTTTATTTATTCTGAAAAATTCTAATTAAAGTTATTGTGAATAAATTTCCATTAATAGTAATTATATTTTTGTTTTTTGAAATTATTAGTGATTTTTTTTTTGTTGTGAAAATACAGAGAATAAAGTTTTTTTTTTCTCATTTTAATTTATCATTATATTTATAACTTCATATAAGACTAGACTTAATCCATCCCTAGTCTGGAAAACTGGCTTTGAGAGAATGACTCTTTTATTTTGAGTTTTTTCCCCACTATTGAAATCAAAACCATATATAAACCTTTATTTTTAATCATTGAAGGCCTGGTGGTTACTGTAAGAAACCTCCTAGGATAAAAAAAATATATTAAATATGTTTCATTTAAAAAATCACCAGTAAGAAAGAAATTGATCCTGCATACTTTGCATTTGTGTAGTAATTACCAGTAAAATGCTATGAAATGGTGTTTGATTGATCATCTGATTGATAAGTCACGATTATAGACAAACAAAATCGAACAAAACTAAAAACACAAACAGTTTTATTCTTTTATTGAGTTTATTGCTTAAAAATCCACAGAGAAGAATAGAAAAGTAAGTAAAGCCAAACTCTCTTCTACATGAACTCATTACAAAAAGTGGGGTCAATTAAGGTGACGAGCAGTTAGCATTTCATTTGTGCTTTTTATTATTAAATACAAATAAGAGAGTGCAAACATCTTTTACAAGATGGGCTAAAAAATATTAGCAAAGAAGTCAGTGTACATCAAGGAGAGACTTCGTCAGGATCACTCTAAGAGCACAATGGGTAATCATTAAACATGGGAGAGAAAACACAAGGGTAACAGAAATACATCTACAAGACAGATCTAAAACTCCAAAGACTCAAGACTCAAAACTCTTAAGACCATCAGGATATTCCACTATGTTTTAGAGACTGTCTAATTTTATATGAGTGTTTCTTCTTTTTAAAACACCTTTATTGTTTAAAAAAGAGAAAAAGTGAAGAGCAATTAATCATTCTGTCACGTTTGTTTGTTTCTATGCTAAACTTTCACCTTCATGAAAGCTGTGAGTGAGTTTTTGTACGTCTCAGCTGATATCTTACAGCACTGTGGAGCTCGTCGAGCGCAGTAATACACAGCTGTGTCTTCAGTCTGCAGATTCTCTCCTCGTAGGGTTATTGTGTTGCTGGATGTGTCTCGAGAGATACTGAACTTGTTTTTCAGTGAATCTTTAGCACGTATATCTTCATCATAATAAATAAGATTGATCCATTCCAGAGCTTTTCCTGCAGGTTGTCGGATCCAAGCTGTTCCAAAGTGACTGTTTTTATCAGTGATGGAAGCTCCAGAAACTCTACAGGTGATGATCAGAGTCTCTGCTGGTCTGATGAGCACTGAGTCTGGCTGGATGAGCTCAGTAGCACAGAACACATCTGTGAAAAGAGAGAAGAAAAGCTTTGTATATTTTCACTAATAAACCAAATGAAGTCAAATCCAGCTTCAGTTCAAACACTCACACGAGGAAGCAGCCAGCAGCAGCAGCAGCAGCAGTGAAGCTGAAGTCAACATGATTGTGGAGCGTTTAGAGAGAGGAGAGCTGATGGAGAGAGAGGGAGATGCTGCTGATATCATGGGAGATAATGGAGATTTGCATATGAAGGAAAAGTGGGTGGATGTGAAGAAATGAAGATGATTTTTATTGTAGGTTGAGCTGAATAAAAGGATCATCATTAATTAGTTCTATGGAGGCTTTAACTCACAACTCACTGAGCTTATCTCTTGGTACTAGATATCACAGGAACCTTCAGAGCTCTGATGGAGGTCATGATTTGATGGGGCAGAGCTGGTTTGGGATAATGAATGTCACCCAGGTTCATCATGCAGTGAATAATGTTTTATTATTATAAATTCATGATCACATTTTCAATGTTAATTTATTTTATTTATAACCATATTGTGCTCTGGCCTTATCTTCAGGTAAGATAAGATAAGATCTGGATGATGAGAACTAGATATGGATATTGATTATAATAAACTAAACACTGTCTGATTTTAAGTTATTATAAAATATTATTATTAAAGTTATTTACACAGTGTTTTTCAGTGCTAAAAGATAAACATTCAGTTCTCTCTGTGATTTGAAGTTTGATTTAAAACAAAATGTATTAAATAAACTAAAGGTTTGAAAGTGAATCTTAAGAATCTACAATAACATCATGTATTTCTTTATTGTCTCTTAAGTGCTCTTGACTACAGAAGAAGCAATTAAAAATACTGTCTATGAGGGTGGGTTTTTGTACAGCTCTGCAGGGTCTTGTATCAGTGTGTCTATCGGGCACAATAATAAACAGCTGTGTCTTCAGTCTTCAGGCTGCTCATCTGCAGATACACCTGCTTCTTACTGTTATCTCTGGAGATGGTGAATCTTCCCTGAACTGACTGAGAATAATATTTATTGCTGCCACTTGGAGCATTGATATGTGAGACCCATTCAAGTCCTTTTCCAGCAGGCTGTCTAATCCAGGATAAATCTGCATAGCTATCAGAAATCCCAGAGTAGGTACAGGTGAGAGTGTGAGATCCTCCAGGTTTAATGAGCGCTGGCTCTGACTCAGTCAGTGTCTGACATCTACAACCTGTTAAATAATATAATAACACTCACTCAGTCATTTCAGATACACACCCACACATAACGATCTCACATTAATCTATAAATGATATCAAAGATAGATTCACAGATAAATCTACTCACTGATTACAGTCATTAATGTGAAAATTAAACAGCACAGCACTCTGGGATTCATGTCTGCTGCTTCTGAAGTAAAACCACAGTGAGAACAGTGCAGTTAGATCAGTCAGTATTTTTAAAGGAATAGCCTAGTTTGCATGCCCCACCCTCTCATTTGCATGTATCAGAGACTATAACTGGAAACATTGTGGTATCTGAGAAATATTATCAACAAAACTAATAATTCTGACTGTATTTGAGTAATATCAGATCTCATAATGCACTACTAAAAATAAAAGTATATAGCTTACAGAAAATATAATCATTAATTAATCTATTATACATATAGAGTGAGATATATTGTGCTATTGCTGTGTTTATTCAATAATATTCCTTGACTGAGAAAAACTTTAATATAATGTAATAAAAAGAAGATTAATGGATGGATAAATAGATGGAATGGCAGGTTTGTTGGCATATATACATAGCATTTAATATGAGGATCTAACCCACCTTTAAAACACAGTAAAGGAAATGTAAACTGCTGATACATTAAATTTAAAGAACAACAAGCACACCCTGTACTGGGACTCAGATATTTTCTTTTTTCTTTACAGCATTAATACTGCATTAATACCCCATAATGATATATTAAACATTGAATTTGCTGATTTTTTTTGTACATTATTAAAAAGAAAAATATTGAATTTTGCATGAACATAAATATTCAGACACTTTGCTTAGATCTGGAGATCTCTTACTCTGACTGAGATCCAAAAATACTAAGTGCATTCATCCTTCAGGAGCGCCAGTGTCCCCTCAAGTCCCAGAAAATTAACATAATAGGTGAGTTCCTCTCAGAGCTATGTTCTATGTCTCATAGCAAAGAATCTGAATTCTTATGTCCATGCAAAATGTTAGAATTCAATCCTTTTGCAAAAACATGTAACAGTCTGTTTTCACCTTATCACTTTTTTTCATTATAGAGTATAAATATTTTGGATTAATATTTTATTTAGTTTTTTTATTTATTTAAACACAAGATCTCAGCATAAAAACAAGTAACTGGGTCTGAAACCTTTCTAAATTCCATGTATTTTTATTACATGTCTCAGAAGATTGACGGTTTATTAGTTTAGGATGCTTTACCAGTTTTATGTCTGAAGTACCATCATAAATATAACATCACTACTGTTCAAACGCTCATCATGGTTGCAGGTAAATGTATTGAAAAGTTCTAATAAACGTGTCACATTTAATATATTTAATATATGATGAAGTTCAGTCCATCCTTATTAAATTAATACAAAAATAATATCAGTAATGATTTGCCCCCCAGAGTACTGGGTTATTGTTATGGTATTTGTTGCTTTATGGGGTTTAGTGTATTCTCTTTGTTTCAGTGTAAACTTCCTCTGGGAGATCCAGTGTCCCCAACTCACAACCCCAGACCTCTGGAGCTGTGCTGCATATATGTGTGTGTTTTTATAAATATGATTTTCTGATTTGGTTTGTTTGTTTTTATGCTAAACTTTCTCCTTCATGAAAGCTGTGAGTGAGTTTTTGTACATCTCAGCTGATATCTTACAGCACTGTGCTTCATATCGAGCGCAGTAATACAGTAATGCAGATTCTCTCCTCGTAGGGTTATTGTGTTGCTGGATGTTTCTCGAGAGACACTGAATTTGTTTTTCAGTGAATCTTTAGCAGCTACACCCCCACTATAATAAATGGTGTTGATCCATTCCAGAGTTTTTCCTGCAGGTTGTCGGATCCAAGCTGATCCATAATGACTGCTGCTGTCAGTGATAGAAGCTCCAGAAACTCTACAGGTGATGATCAGAGTCTCTGCTGGTCTGATGAGCACTGAGTCTGGCTGGATGAGCTCAGTAGCACAGAACACATCTGTGAAAAGAGAGAAGAAAAGCTTTGTATATTTTCACTAATAAACCAGATGAAGTCAAATCCAGCTTCAGTTCAAACACTCACACGAGGAAGCAGCCAGCAGCAGCAGCAGCAGCAGTGAAGCTGAAGTCAACATGATTGTGGAGCGTTTAGAGAGAGGAGAGCTGATGGAGAGAGAGGGAGATGCTGCTGATATCATGGGAGATAATGGTGATTTGCATATGAAGGAAAAGAAGGGGGCTGTGCTGGATTCTTAGTTTTAACACAGAAAAACATAAAATGATTTATTAAACAATAATGTACCAAATAATACTTTTACCACATATTTAAAATTTATGGAAATTAATGTTTATCATGTTGAACTGAATCTTTAATATTATATGATATGCACAGGCTGCCCTCTAGAGGCAGAAATTGAGACTCTCTCTGCATTATTAAACCAGTGAAGAAGATCATGATAACTGTGTGTAGAAAAGCCTGATGAGTTTCAGTGGAGCTCATCTCAGACAAGGTTTTCTCTGTGTAACAAGATTTAAAATTTTAAACAACAATTTAAAGAAATATATATTTTAGCAATGAAAGTATTATAGTGTTAAGAGAATTTTCATGGTTTTCTGACCTTTTCATTTAAGACAAATCCTTAAAATATACAGTAATTACACAGATATATCAGCATATTATGACCACCTAATGTTTCTACACTCATTGTCCATCTTTTCAGCTGCACTGATCATATAGAATCATTTTGTAGTTCTATATTTACAGACTGTAGTTCTGTATATGTTTCTCTGCATACTTTATTATTATTATCCTTTCACCCTGTTCTACATTGAGGAGCAGGGTGGTGGTGTGTTAGTTTTCTTTATTTTGTTTTCTATTATATCTTATCCTTTTCCTATTTAGAGTTATAGTAAAAGAAAAAGAGAACAAAGAAAGGAAAGATGAAAGAAAATCTTTTCTCATGCTGTTCATTCTTTTAGTATCATTACATTCAGTTTCACATACCCAAAACAGACTACATGCAACTACAAATTCCATAGAGACATAAACTCATATGTCCACAGTTATTTCTAAATTTAAGACTTATTTGTGTATCTGTACACTATAAACAATGTGATGGATGTTCTATTAGAATGGCTTTTATTCTGCATTGATCTGTCAGCACTCATCATTAGTAATGAAAAGCAACACTGATTAAAAGATTAACAATTTAAATATTTTGCCAATAAGTCTGATGTTTATATTTACATAGTTCTATTATCTTAAAACTCTGAGAAAAAATGACTCTTCAAACCAAACCACTTCATAAATAAATTATTTATTGAATTTGAGATGTTGTATAAGAACCATGTGAATATTTGTAGACAGTACTCAATACTGAGTACGAGTAAATTTATTCTATTATTAAATATCAAACACTTTGGGCTATTTATCTCTGACAAAAAGCATAAATTAAACAATGCACACTAAACATTTGGGAGTTATTGAAATTAAATATAAATTACTCATGCAGAAGATATAAACTCATATGTTTTTCCACACTGGAGGGGTTTTTGTACAGCTCTGCAGGGTCTTGTATCAGTGTGCTTTTCGAGCACAATAATAAACAGCAGTGTCTTCAGTCTTCATGCTGCTCATCTGCAGATACACCTGATCCTTGCTGTTATCTCTGGAGATGGTGAATCTTCCCTGAACTGACTGAGAGTAATATTTATTGCTGCTACCTGGTGAAATGTATGCCATCCATTCTAAACCTTTTCCAGCAGCCTGTCTGATCCAGGCCATCTCAGAGTTATCAAAGTCTATACCAGACCATGTACAGGTGAGAGTATGAGATCCTCCAGGTGTAATGATCACTGCTTCAGACTGTATCAGAGTTTGACTCCAACATCCTAAACATGAGAGGAAAAGAAGGAATGATCAGAAGAACATAAGAGTGAATTCAGATTGAAAACATTCAGTAGAAAATCAGCCAATCAGGATCTTACTTGTAGCGAGAGACAATAATATAAAACTGCAGAACATCTTCACTTCCTTTCTCCAGACAGCAGAGTGATGTTTATCCAGCAGAAGATCAGAAACACTGAGTGATGACTGACAATAAGAAGCTGCTAGAGGACAGGGAATTTGCATAAGCTTTTATTCTGAATTATTCTTATCATTAGCTCCACCCCCTTCTTCTGATTTTCTTCTTTCACTGTATTCTTACACATTACTTTAACTCAGATCAGTTCAATAATTAAAGTAAATAATTTGTTTAATTTACTCAAAAAAATGCGTAGGTGATTGTATCACATGATAAAAAGTGTTTTTAAAAGTGCTGATTTGAAAATGCAGAGAATAAAGTGTCTCAGAATAAAACAGTTTTTTATTAAAACTCTATTAATTTCAGTGCTTTGATTATTTACTCATATGTTCCATTAGTTCTTTATCTGTGAATTACTCTTAAATACATTTAATTTGCAGTCGCAGGAAAAAAGTGTAAAGTCTTCCTCTGCTGGCATCAGGGGAACTGTTCATTCATTGGTCCTGTGCTGTGACTCCGCCCCTCACCTGAGCCCCATCAGTTTAGAGGACTGGACTTGTTGCACAGGTGCTGCATCCTATCACATTCAACATGCAGTATATTTATATATATACAGAAATGCCAATTAATTTATTATTTTTATAAACATATTAAAACATAGGTGGAACAAGTACATTTAATAATTAACACTTACTGTAAAAATCTATGCTTACTGTATGCTAGTCCTTGCAATTAATATTTATTTATTTTTTAAATATGAGTCCAATTATTTATGTAAATAAGCATCCTGTATATATAGCCATATAGATAAGGTCCTTATAGGTTCAATAAAAAAGCCCATAACTTTAATAAATTATTGTAATCTGTTTAAGACTGTCCTATTGTCAGGTGCGGGTGGACGCGGAGGCGGACGCAAATGCAAACAAAAAGGGATTTAGTAACGAAAACAAATACAAAATACACAGGGATTTACTGAAAACAGGACTGAGGAAAGTGGGGAAAACATGGAGCACTGACAGACGATAAACGTACAAGGATCGACCCCGGGGAAATGGAACACGGACCTTAAATAGAGGTGCACACACACAGGGAACAGGAAACACCTGGGACGAAGGGGCGGAGCTACAAATGAACACAGGTGAGTGGAAAAACACTGGGAATGAAACACAGACCTGAGAATAACACAGACATAAGAAGCAGACAGACTAAAGACCTGACAGAACCCCCCCTTTAACGCGCAACTCCCGGGGCGCGTAAAAACAGATCCCCAGGAGCCGGGCAAGAGGGGGTGGAAAACACAACAGGATACCAAACAAGACTAAGACTGAGCACAGACGAGAGGAGACTGGCCAAAGGACGGGACAGGAAATTGAAACACAGACTGGACACTAGACAACAAAGGGGACTGGACTGGAGATCGAACAGGGGACTGGACTAAGGATGTGAACGGACATTGGACGTTAGACTGGACACTAGACACAAATGGAGACTGGATATCGGGCTGGACAGGGGATGGGAAATGAGACTGAACAGGGGACTGGACAGTGGGCATAAACGGAGACTGGACATTGGGCTGGACAGGGGATACATACTGGGACTGGAATGGAGACTGGGGAGGTGGGAAAAGCAGAGACCGGACAGGGGACGAGAACTGAGACTGGACAGAGGGCTGTACATCGGGCAGGGATGCAGACAGGGCAGGGGACATGAACAAAGACTGGACAGGGGACGGAGACTGGACGAAAGACTGGACAGGGGGTTGGACGTTAGACTGGGACAGAGACTGGACTGTGGACGAGAGAACCGGGACAAATACACTTACAGGGACAGAAACTAGCACAGGAACTAGACAGGAACATGAATGAACACAGATACGGGGACCAGGACAGGGAGAGACAGGGGGACCAAAAACATAGGAGGGTGCCCAGGACCAGCAAAAGTCTGTGGGGACAGCCTGGGCACAGTACTGGGGGCAAAGTCAGGAGGCCTTGCTGGCCTAGGGACACGGGGCCTAGGGCCAAACATTGTTCTTGGAGCAGGTACAGGAACAGGAACGGCCGGAGCCGCAGGCACTGCTGGTGCTGGAGCAGCGGGTGCTGCTAATGCTGGCGGCGCGGCGACTCGGGCAGCCGGAGCTGGTGCTGGCGGCGCGGCGACTCGGGCAGCGGGAGCTGGTGCTGGCGCAGACACAGAGGCTTGAACAGCTGGAGCAGACACGGAGGCTTGAACAGCTGGAGCAGACACGGAGGCTTGAGCAGCTTCAGCAGACACGGAGGCTTGAGCAGCTTCAGCAGACACAGAGGCTTGAGCAGCTTCAGCAGACACGGAGGCTTGAGCAGCTTCAGCAGACACGGAGGCTTGAGCAGCTTCAGCAGACACGGAGGCTTGAGCAGCTTCAGCAGACACGGAGGCTTGAGCAGCTTCAGCAGACACGGAGGCTTGAGCAGCTTCAGCAGACACGGAGGATTGAGCAGCTTGAGCAGGCGCGGCGGGTGCAGCTTGAGCAGGCGCGGCGGGTGCAGCTTGAGCAGGCGCGGCGATCCTAGGAGCTCGTGACCTGGGAGTAGGCACAGAAGCAGAGGCGGGTAGCCCAGGCACATGAACTGGGGTGGCAGCGGGCACAGAGTCAGAGGCGGCCGGAGCCGCGGGCACAGAGTCAGAGGCGGCCGGAGCCGCGGGCACATAGTCAGAGGCGGCCGGAGCCGCGGGAACAGGGTCAGAGGCGGCCGGAGCCGCAGGCAGCGCTGATACAGAGGCGGCCGGAGCCGCGAGCAGCGCTGATACAGCTGGCGAAGACGCCGATTCAGCGGGAGCTGAGAGTGCAGCTGCCGCCAAGATCCGGCCTGGAACCGCAGATTCAGCGCGGAGCCTCAGCCGCGAGCTTCTCGGAGCGCGGCGTCTCGGCCACGGGATTCTCGGAGCGCGGCGTTTCGGCCGCGGGATTCTCGGAGCGCGGATGAGCCACGGGAGTCACAGAGCGTGGAGTCCCATCCGCTGGCTTCACGGAGCGTGGCGTCTCGGTCGCGGGATTCTCGGAGCGCAGCATCTCGGCCACGAAAGTCACTGAGCGCGGGTAGAGTACAGCCCCTGGGGGAAACGGCAATGGAGTACGGGCTGGTGCGGGGTAGAGCTCCTCCTCCTCCTCGGAGCTACTGGGCGCACATCCCAGGTAGTCCCACGGGCTGCGCGCCACTTGCCTCGGGTACTCATGGCTACTGCCAAACACGGGATGAGACCCGAGGCTCAACGCACCAACCCTTAGCGCCCCCCCAAGAAAATCCTCCCCCGTAAAGGGATCCTCTTCATGCTGGCGGGACCCCTTAGAACGTCTACCCCGAGGCCTGTGGCGTCCTTTAGGCCTCGGGGATTCCAAAGCGGTGGTCCCGCATGGTGCATGGCGGATCGCCAACCTGGAGCCGGTCCACTTGTTTGCTGCGTCCATATTTGGGTCGATCCTTCTGTCAGGTGCGGGTGCAGGGAGGACGCGGAGGCGGACGCAAATGCAAACAAAAAGGGATTTATTAACGAAAACAAATACAAAATACACAGGGATTTACTGAAAACAGGACTGAGGAAACTGGGGAAAACATGGAGCACTGACAGACGATAAACGTACAAGGATCGACCCCGGGGAAATGGAACACGGACCTTAAATAGAGGTGCACACACACAGGGAACAGGAAACACCTGGGACGAAGGGGCGGAGCTACAAATGAACACAGGTGAGTGGAAAAACACTGGGAATGAAACACAGACCTGAGAATAACACAGACATAAGAAGCAGACAGACTAAAGACCTGACACCTATTATGTGCTGTAGTCATTATTTAAATTATTTACAGGATTTCCACCACATTTGTTTTGGATTTTTATTTATAACTTAATCAGTTTTAATCAGCTTTGTCAATTATAATATAAATATATTTTCTCCACAGACTGAATTAGAATCACAGCTTTGCACTGATCTCTTTTATATAAATATATTCTTAATTTTAAGATGCTTTTGAGAAACTGGTCCAGTTTATTGTTAATATAAAACAGATTTCATATATTTGAACATTGATTATGTAATTTTATTAAGTATAATGTAATAAGTACAGTTTATGGACATTAAGCCTGTTTTTATATTGATACATATTACTGAGCAAATTTTGTGAAACGTCACCAAAGAAAACGTTGCAGTTTTGTAAGAGCTTTACTTTGCTATAGTTTTTTAGTGTGCTGGTGCACATGCAGGTGTGTTTTGTTTGAATGTTCTGCAGATATGAGCAACTGTGGGCGTGTCCTCACACAGTAATACACAGCTGTGTCTTCAGGCTGCATGTTCTGAGCTTGTAAAGTGACGGAGCTGCTGGAGGAATCTTTAGATATATAAAATTGTTTTTCAGAAAGTGTTTCCACCCCCCAGATGTAGTTTATCCACTCCAGAGCTATAAAGGTTCAAATTGCCTACGGACAAAATAACCAGTTCTTTTTATAATTCAATTATTAAAACAACATTATGTAGTATTTCTAACTTAAAACTACAGATTCAAAATCGTGTGATGTGATGTTTCTCCAACATATGATAATAAAATAGCGTCTATATTGTTGCTACTATTTTGTTGTTCAGATCAATGCTAACTGCACTATGTAACTCTGGTGTAGCAGCTATGAAACCCTCACTGAAACTGCATAACGCTGCATAACCCAAGTAACAATAACTTAATTACTTAATAACATCTCTCAGTTTGTCCTGAACTTAAATGTGTTAAACATGTGTTCTTAAGGAGAGTCTCAAAGCACAAATTCTACTTCTGAAGCTTAGGAGCGAAAGAGCGAGAAATATTAAATCTCATGATATTCTGCATTCATAAGTGAACTGCATAAAATATAAAGTAATTTAGTTACACTCTGATGAAGGGCACCATTCTTAAAGCTACATAACACCTACATTAGTTCACTTAAGGGTTCATAGACATTTGCAAAGCTTTAAAAACAGTAGACAGCACAACTTTCTGGAGTTAAAAAGACAATTTGACAAATGCTGTCTTTATAACTGTTTAAAGGGACCAAACTAACAAACTATTTTTTCAAGGTTTGGCCCAGCAAGTGTCAGTTATACTATATGAACAATAACATTTATTAACATTTATTGGTGTAACTGTCTCTACTGACCATAGGTTTCTGTCAGTTGTTATTAAAGGCTGATGAAGAGGTTATAAAGTGTTATGAGTACTTCTCATAACTGAGAATACATGTCTGAAAGTACATGTGGGTTTTTGTACAGCTCTGCAGGGTCTTGTATCAGTGTGTATCTCGAGCACAATAATAAACAGCAGTGTCTTCAGTCTTCAGGCTGCTCATCTGCAGATACACCTGCTTCTTACTGTTATCTCTGGAGATGGTGAATCTTCCCTGAACTGACTGAGAGTAATATTTATAGCTGCTCCCTGAAGAAATGTATGCAACCCATTCAAGACCTTTTCCAGCAGCCTGTCTAACCCAGGCTATATGAGCACTACCATCAGAAATCCCAGAGTAGGTACAGGTGAGAGTGTGAGATCCTCCAGGTTTAATGAGCGCTGGCTCTGACTCAGTCAGTGTCTGACATCTAGAACCTGTTAAATAATAAAATAACACTCACTCAGTCATTTCAGATACACACCCACACATAACAATCTCACATTAATCTATAAATGATATCAAAGATAGATTCACAGATAAATCTACTCACTGATTACAGTCATTAATGTGAAAATTAAACAGCACAGCACTCTGGGATTCATGGCTGCTGCTTCTGAAGTAAAACCACAGTGAGAACAGGGCAGTTAGAGTCTGGGTTTATATAAGAAAAGCATCATTTGCATGCCCCGCCCTCTACAGGATTTATAGGTTAAAACACCTGATCTGCAGGAATGATCTGGAATGAGCATCATGAATTCCTCTGATATATTAGGATTTGGAGAAACATCACAGTTAAAATGTTATAAACAATTGTAGTTATACATTCACTCATCATGAACATGAATGTGATGGGAATATAGTCAGTTTATATATTAATAATGGATTTATCAACAGTTTATCCGATAATTATACAAATTACATCAGAACTACACATACAAAACTACACATTTCTGGTTTAAAGTAATTTCAGAAGTTTCACATTGTCTAAACTGCTTTATAATCCATCAGTTTAATTCTGTTGTTGATGTTCTAGTTCAGACCTGCTGAAACTGTGATTTGATGGTTGATTGCTTGGTTTGATTGTCTTGTGTTTCTAAGTAAAAAAAATAATTAAACCTCTAAGATCAAGATTAATTGAGCAGAAAACATAGTTTAAAATTCATCATTGTTAATAATAAGTTAAACTACTGTGAATAATATCAACAATTTCCTTTATCAATTATTCACTACTTTTTTCTGTGGTGCTCCTGAGATGATTGTCTTCGAAGTTGTGGAGTTCTTCTCATTCTCATCCCTCACTTAAACAGAATATTATACTATACTTTAGTTTATAGTTAGAAAATTCCTGTTTTTGCTGCATCTAGAAATCATCACCTCACTGCCACGTGTTCAGATCACCTTCAGAACAGAAAGCACATTTACATTATGGATGATGTAAACCTGAAACCTTTTCTCTTTATCAGAATGAGTGTAAAATATTCTATAATGTAGTAATTCTAACATTTCAGTGTTCCCCTGCTCTATCTCACCACCATCACCTCAGGAAGATCTAGTAATGATCTGATTGGCTGGATTAGAAATGATCAGGAACAGGGTTTGGAACCACTGTTTAATAATATTGTCAGATAAGCAGATTCTGCCCTCTAGAGGCTGAAATAGAGACTTTCAGTCCTACAGAAAATGTGCTGCATGTTGATGTTGAGTAAATTTAATAAAGTTAATGAAAGGAGTGTTAAATGTTAGTACTGGTAAATTAAGTGTCATCAGTTACAATAAGATCATATTGTCCATTTTTAGATTTATTTATATATTTTTTTATTTTTTACACAACAAATATTTTTCTAGACTATACATTAATTGCGGAAACCAGCTCTGAGTGAATTACTCTGAATCTTAACTCGTACTGCATTGAATTAATTTCACATTATACAGGTACTTCAAAGGTGTCAAGAGTTATTGAGAGCAATTTTAAAGGGAAAAAACTTTTTACAGTGATGTTCTATAAAACATTGTTTTGAATGAGAAGTTAATGTGATTAATCTCACAATGACTAATATAAAATTTTACATGAGTAATATTATCTTATGTATTACTGATTATTTTCTTAATTTCACACACTGAAGGGGTTTTTGTACAGCTCTGTAGATTCTTCTGTTATTGTGGAGCTCGTCGAGCGCAGTAATACACAGCTGTGTCTTCAGTCTGCAGATTCTCTCCTCGTAGGGTTATTGTGTTGCTGGATGTTTCTCGAGAGACACTGAACTTGTTTTTCAGTGAATCTTTAGCATATATGTCTTCTTCAAAATCAATGGTGTTGATCCATTCCAGAGCTTTTCCTGCAGGTTGTCGGATCCAAGCTGTTGCATAATGACTGTATCTATCAGTGATAGAAGCTCCAGAAACTCTACAGGTGATGATCAGAGTCTCTGCTGGTCTGATGAGCACTGAGTCTGGCTGGATGAGCTCAGTAGCACAGAACACATCTGTGAAAAGAGGGAAGAAAAGCTTTGTATATTTTCACTAATAAACCAGATGAAGTCAAATCCAGCTTCAGTTCAAACACTCACACGAGGAAGCAGCCAGCAGCAGCAGCAGCAGCAGTGAAGCTGAAGTCAACATGATTGTGGAGCGTTTAGAGAGAGGAGAGCTGATGGAGAGAGAGGGAGATGCTGCTGATATCATGGGAGATTAGGGTGATTTGCATATGAAGGAAAAGTGGGTGGGTGTGAAGAAATGAAGATTATTTTTATTATAGGTTGAGCTGAATAAAAGAACCATCATTAATTAGTTATATGGAGGCTTCAACTCACAACTCACTGAACTTATGTCTTGGTGCTAGATATCACAGGAACCTTCAGAGTTCTGATGGAGGTCATGACTTGATGGGGCAGAGCTGGTTTGGGATAATGAATGTCACCCAGGTTCATCATGCAGTGAATAATGTTTTATTAGTATAAATTCATGATCACATCTGCAATATTAATTTATTTTATTTATTACCATATTGTGCTCTGGCCTTATCTTCAGGTAAGATATGATAAGATCTGGAGGATGAGAACCAGATCTGGATATTAATCATGATAAACTAAACACTGTCTGATTTTAAGTTATTATAAAATGTTTTAAAGTTATTTACACAGTGATTTTCAGTGCTAAAAGATACACATTCAATTCTCTCTGTGATTTGGAGTTTGATTTAAAACAAAATGTATTAAATAAACTAAAGGTTTGAAAGTGAATCTTAAGAATCTACAATAACATCAGGTATTTCTCTATTGTCTCTGTGATATGCAATTTATATCACCACAAATTCTATATTTATTTGATAATATTTATCTTATTATTTGAGTGTGTTTTACTTCAGGAGGGGAGTTTTCTCAGCATCTAAAGAGGTTCTTATTCTCCTGTTTATGGAACCAAAACTGTCTTCTTAGGTCTGTTCAGTTTGCAGTAATCTTACAGACCTCCTTCACATCATTTGCAGCATAGACTGCCTCCTAGAGGCTGAAATAAACACCAACTTTAGTGTTCTTCCTCTTTAAACACTTGCTAAATAGCAAAGCATTAATGGGTTAAATTCATCAGACTGTAATCAGAATCAGTCTGTTTATCATGTTGTCTCCTGCTTTTACTGTGAACACATACAATATCCATATTTCTATATGTTTATGAACACCAGTTTAAATTAACTCTTTCAGCTACTTTAAGTTACACCCATTGCTGTGATACAGCTATAAAAATACATACATACAGTTTATCTAGTACAGCTGTAGAAAAGTATTGCTGATAGAACAGGATTCTCTGGAGCAGATAACTGATGGCAGGTATGATCTAGAGGGGTGTAATAAAGCCCCAGCTTTGAGCTGTGGAGCAGAGGAACTGTGATCTCTGGTATGATGGAGCTACATCCAATACTTTTAGGATGAGTTGAGAGTTGAGGATGAGGTGAGTGAAGATCATTCAGCATCCTGACTTCATTAACAGTATTATTGCTGAATAATAAAAAAAGAAAAAGCAGGATCATCTCATTATCAGTGAAAGACTGTTTAAACTGATTGAAGGACAGGAGTGAATAAAATAAAAAGGTTTCTTGATTTATTATATAAGATCTGTTCATTACAGTTGAATCTTGGATTAAACTGAAATCAGACATTTCCAGTAGATCTGAACACTGAAGTGAAGGTGGGTTTTTGTACAGCTCTGTAGGGTCTTGTATCAGTGTGGTCTTCGAGCACAATAATAAACAGCTGTGTCTTCAGTCTTCAGGCTGCTCATCTGCAGATACACCTGCTTCTTACTGTTATCTCTGGAGATGGTGAATCTTCCCTGAACTGACTGAGAGTAATATTTATTGCCACCACTCGGTGCTGAAATGTGTGAGATCCATTCAAGCCCTTTTCCAGCAGCTTGTCTAATCCAGGATAAATCTGCATTGCTATCATCAATCCCAGAGTAGGTACAGGTGAGAGTGTGAGATCCTCCAGGTTTAATGAGCGCTGGCTCTGACTCAGTCAGTGTCTGACATCTACAACCTGTTAAATAATATAATAACACTCACTCAGTCATTTCAGATACACACCCACACATAACAATCTCACATTAATCTATAAATGATATCAAAGATAGATTCACAGATAAATCTACTCACTGATTACAGTCATTAATGTGAAAATTAAACAGCACAGCACTCTGGGATTCATGGCTGCTGCTTCTGAAGTAAAACCACAGTGAGAACAGGGCAGTTAGAGTCTGGGTTTATATAAGAAAAGCATAATTTGCATGCCCCGCCCTCTACAGGATTTATAGGTTAAAACACCTGATCTGCAGGAATGATCTGAAAAGAGCTTCATGAATTCCTCTGATATATTAGGATTTGGAGAAACATCACAATTAAAATGTTATAAACAGTTGTAGTTATACATTCACTCATCATGAACATGAATGTGATGGGAATATAGTCAGTTTATATATTAATAATGGATTTATCAACAGTTTATCCGATAATTATACAAATTACATCAGAGCTACACTTACAAAACTACACATTTCTGAATTAAAGTCATTTCAGAATTTCATATTGACTAAACTGCTTTATAATCCATCAGTTTAATTCAGTTTTTGATGATCTGGTTCAGACCTGGTGGACCTGTGATTTGATGGTTGATTCGTTGGTTTTATTTGCTTTATTTTTTTAAGTAAAAATGTAAATTAAACCTCTAAAATCAAGATTAATTGTGCAGAAAACATAGTTTAAAATTCATCATTGTTAATAATAAGTTACAGTACTGTGAACAATATCAACAATTTATTTTATTAAGTATTCACTACTTTTTTCTGTGGTGCTCCTGAGATGATTGTGTTGGAAGTTGAGGAGTTCTTCTCTTTCTCATCCCTCACTTAAACAGAATATTATACTATACTTTATTTTATAGTTAGAAAATTCCTGTTTGTGCTGCATCTAGAAAACATCACCTCACTGCCACGTGTTCAGATCTACAACCCCTTCAGAACAGAAAGCACATTTACATTATGGATGAACCTGAAACCTTTTCTCTTTATCAGAATGAGTGTAAAATATTCTATAATGTAGTAATTCTAACATGTCAGTGTTCTCCTGCTCTATCTCACCACCTTCACCTCAGGAAGATCTAGTAATGATCTGATTGGCTGGATTAGAAATGATTAGGAACAGGGTTTGGAACCACTGTTTAATAATATTGTCAGATAAGCAGATTCTGCCCTCTAGAGGCTGAAATAGAGACGTTCAGTTCTACAGAAAATGTGCTGCATGTTGATGTTGAGTAAATTTAATAGAGTTAATGAAAGGAGTGTACAATATTAGTAAAAGTATTAGTATCTCTATTAGTATAAGTTTACTGGCATCAGTTACAATCAAATGTGATTTAAAATTTAGAGGGAAAAAAGTAGAACAATTATTAGATATATCAATTAATTTATTAATATATTGTTATTTTATGATTTATTATGCAGGAAAAAAACTGTAAAAAATTGATGCACACTTTATTTAAAACACAAAATAACACAAACATACACTAATAACAACTTTCCAAGACCCAGATTAAGCCTAAATCAGAAAAAGGTTCCCAACTTCCAATATTAGTTCATCATTACTAAACTTAATCCATCCTTAATCTGGAAACCAGCTCTGAGTAAATTTATTAAATCTTTAACCTCAGACATGGTGGATTAAATTAAATATGTTTAGAATCTCCACATGAAGTTTATTAATTTATATATATATTAGTTTATTTATTAATATATTTTTTAACCAAAACCATTTATTTTTATCAGAAGAAAATCAATATATATATTAAATTATTAATATTTCATATCGTTTTTTCTCTTAATCATTTACGTCTATATTAAATTTGACGTGAGTAATAATATATTAGATATTAAAGATTGTGTTCTTCATTTCACACACTGGAGGGGTTTTTGTACAGCTCTGTAGATTCTTCTGTCACTGTGTGTCTCGGGCGCAGTAATACACAGCTGTGTCTTCAGTCTTCAGGCTGCTCATCTGCAGATACACCTGATCCTTACTGTTATCTCTGGAGATGGTGAATCTTCCCTGAACTGACTGAGAATATTGTTTATTGCTGCTATCTGGTGAAATGTTTGCCACCCATTCTAAACCTTTTCCAGCAGGCTGTCTAATCCAGCCCATCCAGCTGCCATCAAAGTTTATACCAGACCATGTACAGGTGAGAGTATGAGATCCTCCAGGTGTAATGATCACTGCTTCAGACTGTATCAGAGTTTGACTCCAACATCCTAAACATGAGAGGAAAAGAAGGAATGAACAGAAGAACATAAGAGTGAATTCAGAATGAAAACATTCAGTAGAAAATCAGCCAATCAGGATCTTACTTGTAGCGAGAGACAATAATATAAAACTGCAGAACATCTTCACTTCCATTCTCCAGACAGCAGAGTGATGTTTATCCAGCAGAAGATCAGAAACACTGAGTGATGACTGACAATAAGAAGCTGCTAGAGAACAGGAAATTTGCATAAGCTTTTATTCTGAATTATTCTTATCATTAGCTCCACCCCCTTCTTCTGATTTTCTTCTTTCACTGTATTCTTACACATTACTTTAACTCAGATCAGTTCATTAACTAAAGTAAAGAATTTGTTTAATTTACTCAAAATTTAAATAAATGCGTAGGTGATTGTATCACATGATAAAATAATGATTTTTTCTTAGTCAAGTGGATTTATTGATGAAGCGTTTTTAAAAGTGCTGATTTGAAAATGCAGAGAATAAAGTGTCTCAGAATAAAACAGTTTTTTTATTAAAACTCTATTAATTTCAGTGCTTTGATTATTTACTCATATGTTCCATTAGTTCTTTATCTGTGAATTACTCTTAAATACATTTAATTTGCAGTCGCAGGAAAAAGTGTAAAGTCTTCCTCTGCTGGCATCAGGGGGACTGTTCATTCATTGGTCCTGTGCTGTGACTCCGCCCCTCACCTGAGCCCCATCAGTTTAGAGTACTGGACTTGTTGCACAGGTGCTGCATCCTATCACATTCAACATGCAGTATATTTATATATATACAGAAATGCCAATTAATTTATTATTTTTATAAACATATTAAAACATATGTGGAACAAGTACATTTAATAATTAATACTCACTGTAAAAATCTATGCTTACTGTATGCAAGTCCATGCAATTAATATTTATTTTTAAAATATAAGTCCAATTCTTTATGTAAATAAGCATCCTGTATATATAGCCATATAGATAAGGTCCTTGTGGGTTCAAAACAACAACAAACATACCTTTCAAAAATTATTGTAATCTGTTTAAGACTGTCCTATTATGTGCTGTAGTCATTATTTACATTATTTACAGGATTTCCACCACATTTGTTTTGGATTTTTATTTATAACTTAATCAGTTTTAATCAGCTTTGTTAATTATAATATAAATATATTTTCTCCACAGACTGAATTAGAATCACAGCATCACACTGATCTCTTTTATATAAATATATTCTTAATTTTAAGATGCTTTTGAGAAACAGGGTCCAGTTTATTTTTAATATAAAACAGATTTCATATATTTGAACACTGATTATGTAATTTTATTATGGTATAAAATAAATAAGGCCTGTTTATGGACAATAAGCCTCTTTTTATATTGATACATATTACTGAGCAAATTTTGTTAAACGTCACCAAAGAAAACGTTGCAGTTTTGTAAGAGTTTTACTTTGCTATAGTTTTTTAGTGTGCTGGTGCACATGCAGGTGTGTTTTGTTTAAATGTTCTGCAGATATGAGCAACTGTGGGCGTGTCCTCACACAGTAATACACAGCTGTGTCTTCAGGCTGCATGTTCTGAGCTTGTAAAGTGACGGAGCTGCTGGAGGAATCTTTAGATATACTAAAGACAGGCTGTAAAATCCTCCTGGCTTAATAATCACTGAACTCGGCTGAGTGAGAGTGATTTCACACTGTTTAAAAAAGAACAAAGAACAGCAAAGACCAATAGCATCGCTTCATTTATAGAGTAAACACTTGTTTACACTCAAACTTTAAAAAAAGAGACTCACAGGATGCTGCTGTGCTCAGCATTAGCAGAAGTGTGTAGAACATGGCTGTGTGTGAAAATTCACAATACTTTAATACATCTAATATAATCTAATAAAATTAATACATCTATATATTTAAAATCAGATTTCAGAACAGAGAGAACATGAGAGAATATGAGATATTAAGGAATATTAAGGGCAATTAAGGGTAATATCAGTTGGCAATGTAAACCTGTCTATTGCCAACAGACAAAATAACTAGTTCTTTTTATATTTATATTGTTGCTACTGTTTTGTTGTTCAGATCAATGCTAACTGCACTATGTAACTCTGGTGTAGCAGCTACGAAAACTCTCATTAAAACTGCTTAACGCAAAACCCAAGTAATAATTACTGTAACATCTCTCAGCTTGTCCTGAACTTCTTTGAGAAGAGTCTCAAAGCACAAATTCTTCTTCTGAAGTTTAGGAGCCAAAGATCAAGAAATATTAAATGTCATGATATTCTGCATTCATAAGTGAACTGCATAAAATATAAGGTAATTTAGTTACACTCTGATGAAGGGCACCATTCTTAAAGCTACATAACACATACATTAGTTCACATAAGGGTTCATAGACATTTGCAAAGCTTTAAAAACAGTAGACAGTATAACTTGCTGGAATTAAAAAGACAATGTATTTGACAAATGTTGTCTTTATAACTGTTTAAAGGGACCAAACTAACAAAGCATTTTTTAAGGTTTGGCCCAGCAAGTGTCAGTTATACTATATGAACAATAACATGGATTTTGGATATTTCTAATTAAGGATATTATTAAAAAAGAGATTATTTTTCTTTTATTGGTGTAACTGTCTCTACTGACCATAGGTTTCTGTCAGTTGTTATTAAAGGCTGACGAAGAGGTTATAAAGTGTTATGAGTACTTCTCATAACTGAGAATACATGTCTGAAAGTACATGTGGGTTTTTGTACAGCTCTGCAGGGTCTTGTATCAGTGTGCTGCTCGAGCACAATAATAAACAGCAGTGTCTTCAGTCTTCAGGCTGCTCATCTGCAGATACACCTGATCCTTACTGTTATCTCTGGAGATGGTGAATCTTCCCTGAACTGATTGAGAGTAATATTTATCGCTGCCACTTGGGCCTGAAATGCATGAGATCCATTCGAGTCCTTTTCCAGCAGCCTGTCTAATCCAGGCTATAGCTGCACCATCATCAATCCCAGAGTAGGTACAGGTGAGAGTGTGAGATCCTCCAGGTTTAATGTGCGCTGGCTCTGACTCAGTCAGTGTCTGACATCTACAACCTGTTAAATAATATAATAACACTCACTTAGTCATTTCAGATACACACCCACACATAACAATCTCACATTAATCTATATAAAAAAACAGATGTTCAAGAAAACCTATTAAGAAAGTTTAAACAACAATTAAAAGCTATACAGTTTACTATTTTCTAGAAATTAAAGTACTTTAATGTTAAGAGCATTTTCATGTTTTTCTGGCCTTTTCATTAAAGAGAAATCCCTAAAATATAAAGTAATTACACAGTTATATTAGAATATTATAAACAACTTGTTTTTACACTTATTGTCTTTTTTTATCAGCTGCACTGATCATATAGGATCATTTTTTATTTTTATAATTACAGACTGTAGTTCTGTTTCTGATTATCTGTTTATTATCGTTCTTTTACCCTGTTTTCAATATTCAGGACAGCACAGGATAGACCACCACAGATCAGATATTATTATTTGGGTGGATCATAGATTTTCAGTTTCTCTGTTTATTAGTTTTTATATTCAGCCTTTACCTTTTCTGATTTGGAGTTATATTAAAAAATAAATGCTGTTTTCTTGTCTTTTGTCATGCTGATTTTTCTTTTAAGTATAATTACATTTAATTTCATATACCTAAAACAGACTACAAATTTCATTTTCACTTATTTCTAAATTTAAGACTTATTTATGGCTTGTTTTCTGTACATGAAAAGCAATGTGATGGACTTTATTGGAATGGATAAGCCTGCATTGACCTATCAACACTTGTTATTAGTAATGAAATGCAGTAAAATGTTGTTTGATTGATCATCTGATTGATAAATCACGATAGGCAAACACAATCTAACAAAACTAAAAACACAAACAGTGTTTTCTTTTATTGAGCTTATTGCTTAAAAATCCACAGAGCAGAATAGAAAAGCAAATAAAGCCAAATTAACTTCTACATGAACTCATTATGAAAGGGGATGGGAAGTTAGCATTTCATTTGGGCTTTTTATTATTAAATACAAATAAGAGAGTGCAAAAATCTTTTACAAGATGGGCTAAAAAACATTAGCAAAGAAGTCAGTGTACATCAAGGAGAGACGTCGTCAGGATCACTCTAAGAGCACAATGGGTAATTATTAAACATGGGAGAAAAAACACAAAGGTAACAGAAATACATCTACAGAAAACTCTATAGATTCAAGTTTACTAAAGACCATCAGGATATTTCACTATATTTTAGAGACAGAGACAAAAATACTTTTTTATATTAAAAAAAGAAACCCACCATATAAAACTACACTATAGGTGGAGGAAATGAAACAACAAAATCTTATCCCATCTGTAAAGCATGGTGAAGGGAGCATCATGATTTGGGGCTGCTCTGCTATGTTAAGGTCATGAGTGCCTTATGATCAATGATGATCAATTAATTCATATTTATTGTGGCTTTGGCTGAAAGGGTTAGAACTGAATTATCATTTGCCTTTTTATTTATATGAGGGTTTCCTTCATTTAAGACATTTTAAAGAAGAGGAAAGTGAAGGGCAATTAGTAAGATTTTTTTTTCTCAACCTATTTCTTTTCTACAGTCATTCCATCACGTTTTTTTATTTCTATGCTAAACTTTCACCTTCATGAAAGCTGTGAGTGAGTTTTTGTACGTCTCAGCTGATATCTTACAGCACTGTGGAGCTCGTCGAGCGCAGTAATACACAGCTGTGTCTTCAGTCTGCAGATTCTCTCCTCGTAGGGTTATTGTGTTGCTGGATGTTTCTCGAGAGACACTGAACTTGTTTTTCAGTGAATCTTTAGCACGTGTATTTCCATTATAATAAATAAGATTGATCCATTCCAGAGCTTTTCCTGCAGGTTGTCGGATCCAAGCTGTTCCATAATGACTGCTGCTGTCAGTGATAGAAGCTCCAGAAACTCTACAGGTGATGATCAGAGTCTCTGCTGGTCTGATGAGCACTGAGTCTGGCTGGATGAGCTCAGTAGCACAGAACACATCTGTGAAAAGAGAGAAGAAAAGCTTTGTATATTTTCACTAATAAACCAGATGAAGTCAAATCCAGCTTCAGTTCAAACACTCACACGAGGAAGCAGCCAGCAGCAGCAGCAGCAGCAGTGAAGCTGAAGTCCACATGATTGTGGAGCGTTTAGAGAGAGGAGAGCTGATGGAGAGAGAGGGAGATGCTGCTGATATCATGGGAGATAATGGTCATTTGCATATGACTGAAAAGTGGGTGGGTGTGAAGAAATGAAGATTATTTTTATTGTAGGTTGAGCTGAATAAAAGAACCATCATTAATTAGTTATATGGAGGCTTTAACTCACAACTCACTGAGCTTATATCTTGGTACTAGATATCACAGGAACCTTCAGAGTTCTGATGGAGGTCATGACTTGATGGGGCAGAGCTGGTTTGGGATAATAAATGTCACCCAGGTTCATCATGCAGTGAATAATGTTTTATTATTATAAATTCATGATCACATCTGCAATATTAATTTATTTTATTTATAACCATATTGTGCTCTGGCCTTTTCTTCAGGTAAGATAGGATAAGATCTGGAGCATGAGAACCAGATCTGGATATTAATCATGATAAACTAAACACTGTCTGATTTTAAGTTATTATAAAATGTTTTAAAGTTATTTACACAGTGATTTTCAGTGCTAAAAGATAAACACTCAGTTCTCTCTGTGATTTGGAGTTTGATTTAAAACAAAATGTATTAAATAAACTAAAGGTTTCTTTAGTGAATCTTAAGAATCTACAATAACATCAGAAATTTCTCTATTTTCTCTGTGATATGCAATTGTTATCAGACACCACAAATTCTATATTTATTTGATTATATTTATCTTATTATTTGAGTGTGTTTTACTTCAGGAGGGGAGTTTTCTCAGCGTCTAAAGAGGTTCTTATTTTCCTGTTTATGGAACCAAAACTGTCTTCTTAGGTCTGTTCAGTTTGCTGTAATGTTACAGACCTCCTTCACATCATTTGCAGCATAGACTGCCTCCTAGAGGCTTAAATAAACACCAACTTTCGTGTTCTTCCTCTTTAAACACTTGCTAAATAGCACAGCATTAATGGGTTAAATTCATCAGACTGTAATCTGAATCAGTCTGTTTATCATGTTGTCTCCTGATTTTACTGTGAACACATACAATATCCATATGTCTATATGTTTATGAACACCAGTTTAAATGAACTCTTTCAGCTACTTAGAGTTACACCCATTGCTGTGATACAGCTATAAAAATACATACATACAGTTTAACTAGTGCAGCTGTAGAAAAGTATTGCTGATAGAACAGGATTCTCTGGAGCAGATAACTGATGGAAGGTATGATCTAGAGGGGTGTAATAAAGCTCCAGCTTTGAGCTGTGGAGCAGAGGAACTGTGATCTCTGGTATGATGGAGCTACATCCAATACTTTTAGGATGAGTTGAGAGTTGAGGATGAGGTGGGTGAAGATCATCCAACATCCTGACTTCATTAACAGTATTATTGCTGAATAATAATAATAAAAAGAAAAAGCAGGATCATCTCATGATCAGTGACAGACTGTTTAAACTGTTTGAAGGACAGGAGTGAATAAAATAAAAGGTTTCTTGATTTATTATATAAGATCTGTTCATTACAGTTGAATCTTGGATTAAACTGAAATCAGACATTTCCAGTAGATCTGAACACTGCAGTGAGGGAGGGTTTTTGTACAGCGCTGCAGGGTCTTGTATCAGTGTGCTGCTCGAGCACAATAATAAACAGCAGTGTCTTCAGTCTTCAGGCTGCTCATCTGCAGATACACCTGATCCTTACTGTTATCTCTGGAGATGGTGAATCTTCCCTGAACTGACTGAGAGTATTCTTTACTGGCTCCACTTGGTGCTGAAATGTGTGAGATCCATTCAAGTCCTTTTCCAGCAGCCTGTCTAATCCAGGATAAATCTGCATTGCTATCATCAATCCCAGAGTAGGTACAGGTGAGAGTGTGAGATCCTCCAGGTTTAATGAGCGCTGGCTCTGACTCAGTCAGTGTCTGACATCTACAACCTGTTAAATAATATAATAACACTCACTCAGTCATTTCAGATACACACCCACACATAACAATCTCACATTAATCTATAAATGATATCAAAGATAGATTCACAGATAAATCTACTCACTGATTACAGTCATTAATGTGAAAATTAAACAGCACAGCACTCTGGGATTCATGGCTGCTGCTTCTGAAGTAAAACCACAGTGAGAACAGTGCAGTTAGAGTCTGGGTTTATACAAGAAAAGCATCATTTGCATGCCCCGCCCTCTACAGGATTTATAGGTTAAAACGCCTGATCTGCAGGAATGATCTGGAATGAGCATCATTAATTCCTCTGATATGAGGATTTGGAAAAACATCACAGTTAAAATGTTATAAACACTTGTAGTTATACATTCACTCATCATGAACATGAATGTAATGGGAATATAGTCAGTTTATATATTAATAATGGATTTATAAAAAAAAATATCATATAATTCTACACATTACATCAGAACTACACATACAACACTACAAATCTCTGGTTTAAAGTCATTTCAGAAGTTTCACATTGACTAAACTGCTTTATAATCCATCAGTTTAATTCAGTTTTTGATGTTCTGGTTCAGACCTGGTAGACCTGTGATTTGATGGTTGATTCGTTGGTTTTATTTTACTTGTTTTTTTAAGTAAAAATGTAAATTAAACATCTTAAATCAAGATTAATTGAGCAGAAAACATAGTTTAAAATTCATCATTGTTAATAATAAGTTACATTACTGTGAATAATATCAACAATTTACTTTATTAAGTATTCACTACTTTTTTCTGTGGTGCTCCTGAGATGATTGTCTTGGAAGTTGTGGAGTTCTTCTCATTCTCATCCCTCACTTAAACAGAATATTATACTATACTTTACTTCACAGTTAGAAAATTCCTGTTTGTGCTGCATCTAGAAATCATCACCTCACTGTCACGTGTTCAGATCTACAACCCCTTCAGAACAGAAAGCACATTTACATTATGGATGATGTGAACCTGAAACCTTTTCTCTTTATCAGAATGAGTATAAAATATTCTACAATGTAGTAATTCTAACATTTCAGTGTTCTCCTGCTCTATCTCACCACCTTCACCTCAGGAAGATCTAGTAATGATCTGATTGGCTGGATTAGAAATGATCAGGAACAGGGTTTGGAACCACTGTTTAATAATATTGTCAGATAAGCAGATTCTGCCCTCTAGAGGCAGAAATAGAGACTTTCAGTCCTACAGAAAATGTGCTGCATATTGATGTTAAGTAAATTTAATAGAGTTAATGAAAGGAGTATTAAATGTTAATAAATGTAAGTTTACTGGCATCAGTTACAATCAAATGTGATTTAAAATTTAGAGGAAAAAAAGTAGAACAATTATGAGATATATCAATTCATTTATTGATATATTGTTATTTTATGATCTGTTATACAGAAACAAAATGTAATAATTTGATGCACACTTTATTTAAAACACAAAAAAACACAAACATACACTAATAACAACTTTCCAAGACCCTTAAGCCTAAATCAGAAAAAGGTTCCCAACTTCCAATATTAGTTCATCATTACTAAACTTAATCCATCCTTAATCTGGAAACGAGCTCTGAGTAAATTTATTAAATCTTTAACCTCAGACATGGTGGATTAAGTTAATGTTTAGAATCTCCACATGAAGTTTTTTACCCCTATTAATATATTTTTTAACCAAAACCATTTTTTAACAGAAGAAAATCAATCCATATAAAATTATTAATATTACATATAGTTTTTTCTCTTAATCATTTACGTATGTATTAAATTTGACGCGAGTAATAATATATTAGATATTAAAGATTGTGTTCTTCATTTCACACACTGGAGGGGTTTTTGTACAGCTCTGTAGATTCTTCTGTCACTGTGTGTCTTGAGCACAATAATAAACAGCTGTGTCTTCAGTCTTCAGGCTGCTCATCTGCAGATACACCTGATCCTTACTGTTATCTCTGGAGATGGTGAATCTTCCCTGAACTGACTAAGATTAATACTTGTACTGACTGTCTCCTCTAATGTTTGCCACCCATTCTAAACCTTTTCCAGCAGCCTGTCTAATCCAGCCCATCCAGTAGCCATCAAAGTCTAGAGCAGACGCTGTACAGGTGAGAGTATGAGATCCTCCAGGTGTAATGATCACTGCTTCAGACTGTATCAGAGTTTGACTCCAACATCCTAAACACGAGAGGAAAAGAAGGAATGAACAGAAGAACATAAGAGTGAATTCAGAATGAAAACATTCAGTAGAAAATCAGCCAATCAGGATCTTACTTGTAGCGAGAGACAATAATATAAAACTGCAGAACATCTTCACTTCCATTCTCCAGACAGCAGAGTGATGTTTATCCAGCAGAAGATCAGAAACACTGAGTGATGACTGACAATAAGAAGCTGCTAGAGGACAGGGAATTTGCATAAGCTTTTATTCTGAATTATTCTTATCATTAGCTCCACCCCCTTCTTCTGATTTACTAGCACTGTATTCTTACACATTACTTTAACTCAGATCAGGGAGCATGAGAATGTATGAAGTTAATTAATTCATGCATTCCATTAATTTCTTATCAGATTGGATTGTGTCAAGTTATGGTTATAAACAAACACAATCTAACTAGTAACACTAATAACAGTTTAATTATTTTAATGAGCTCATCGACTAAAAATACACAGAGCATGGTTTACTGCAAACATCTTATTAGGAAAAAACAAGTATTATCAAAGACGTCTGTGTACATTAAGGTGTCATGGGCGCTCATGATACATGTGAGAAAGAACACAGAGCCACAGATCTATAAAAAAACTCTATACACTCAAGTTTTCTTAAGACCTACTGGATATTCCACTATGTTTTATAGACAAACATGAAACCAAACAGGAAATGAAACCTCATCCCGTGTGTAAAGCATGGTGGGGGATGCTTCATGATTTGGGGCTGCTTTGCTATGTCAAGGCCACGATTGATTTCCATTCGCTGAAGAAATGATGAATTTAGAATGTTTGTCTGGGGATGAAGTGGGAAATCGGTTAGGATTCTGTTAGGTTTCCTAGTGTCTACAACTGAATTATAATTATTAATTGTGTGCCCAAACCTTTACATTTATTTTTTTCTTCATTTTAAGACACTGTTGTATTTTGAAGAAAAAAAGTGACGGACAATAAGAAAGAGCACAGTTTTTTGTTTGTCGTTGCAAAAAGAATATTTGTTTATAGTTTGTTTTTTGCTAATTTTTTTTTTTTTTTAAGTGAGTTTTTGTACGTCTCAGCTGATATCTTACAGCACTGTGCTTCAAATCGAGCGCAGTAATACACAGCTGTGTCTTCAGTCTGCAGATTCTCTCCTCGTAGGGTTATTGTGTTGCTGGATGTTTCTCTAGAGACACTGAACTTGTTTTTCAGAGAATCTTTATTGTGTGTGTCTCCATTAAAATAAATAAGATTGATCCATTCCAGAGCTTTTCCTGCAGGTTGTCGGATCCAAGTTGTTGCATAATGACTGTTTCTATCAGTGATAGAAGCTCCAGAAACTCTACAGGTGATGATCAGAGTCTCTGCTGGTCGGATGAGCACTGAGTCTGGCTGGATGAGCTCAGTAGCACAGAACACATCTGTGAAAAGAGAGAAGAAAAGCTTTGTATATTTTCACTAATAAACCAGATGAAGTCAAATCCAGCTTCAGTTCAAACACTCACACGAGGAAGCAGCCAGCAGCAGCAGCAGCAGCAGTGAAGCTGAAGTCAACATGATTGTGGAGCGTTTAGAGAGAGGAGAGCTGATGGAGAGAGAGGGAGATGCTGCTGATATCATGGGAGATTAGGGTGATTTACATATAAAGGATAGGAAGGGGGCTGTGCTGGATTCTTAGTTTTAAAACAGAAAAAAATGAAAAAAATGTATTAAACGATAATTTACCAAATAATACTTTTACCACATATTTAGAAATTATGGAAATTAATGTTTATCATGATGAACTGAATCTTTAATATTATATGATATGCACAGGCTGCCCTCTAGAGGC